>NW_024475773.1:0-42294 GCF_004785595.1 Juglans microcarpa x Juglans regia
CTTTTTATTTCTTGAGTTTGATATATCTTATTCTAGGTGGTGTTTTTAGTGAATTGTTCTGCTGTATCATGCCGGAATGATTTTGTATATATCTGAGTCAGAAATTTTGGGAAATGCCAAATTTTTACATATACTAGCTCATAGTTGGATAATTTTGTATTTATTTTAACTTATGACTGAGGAACCCTTGCTTTAAAAGGTCAGCAATATTGTCAGTTAAACCGCAGAGACTATTGTGAGCAAGCAACCAATAGTCTTATAAATGCAATTACTAATGTTGTTCTTGTCTTGAGACTTACTAGTGACAGGTAAATTACTTGTATTGTGACTATTTAGCTGCACATTACTTGACATGGACCATGTGACTTACTAGTGAGCTAAATGATGCAGGTATATAGATATGATTATTTTTGTGGAATTATTTTTGTGCATTCTTAACTGGTTGTAGGAGAGGAACGTAGAAGATGTACATATATTTCTTCTACATACACTTGTTCAAGCATTTGTAGATTTTTATGAAACTCTTTATTGATCGCATTTTGTTGTTTCAGTCTCTGATTCTATGAGGTAGAAATGGTTTAGATTCATATCAGTTTTCCTACTCTTAGACTAAGATATGGCGTTTCCATTCCAAGGTATTATATCATCATACTATTACTGTACTTGATGAATACATGTTTTTTTTTAGGTAGAAAATGTTTTAAAATGGCTATGCGGTTGTGCTCAAATGCCTTGATGTCTCAAAGGTAATGTGGATCTCTCTGATCTTCTTTCAAGCATGGATGATCAAATTGCAAAAGCAAAAGAGCAGACACTAAGCACGAAGGATATTTTGGACAAGGAAGAGAAGTGGAGATATGCAATTGAGGAGGAGAAATGGCTTGAAGAATATGAAAGGGTAAAATGCAAAAATTCAATCATTCTATTAAATGCCAATCCATTTTCTGTGGACTAATGGAACCTTATAGAACCTGCTTCTTCCACTTATTCTGTTTTTATTTTTGAACTAAATTAAGCTATTACACGTCTCCCAAATAGATAAAGTAAATGCAATTACAAATGTTGTGGCGCCCACGACCCCCATATAAAGAGACACGGGAATCGAGATGCCGGGATGATGACAACAGGGTCACACATCCCAACGTTAGTGTCAAGTGTGTGTACATGCAACAGTGTACAAAAACAACACAACGGATAATTAATACAACTAAGTACCAGAATTGTTAATACAATTTAAACAATCAGTAAAAAGGTTTAAATATTATACAGTCATCCGAAATAAATATTTTACAAGTCCCAAACCAAAATGCGAGTGATCCAATCACTCCTCGGGCGGAGCCGACTCCTCAGGCTCACCCTCATCCTCCTCTGCATCAAAATCTGCGTTACCATAAGACGGTACCGCAGGTAAGTATAACCCAAATAACCACGAGATAAAAAATACATTAATGCGACCAACATGCATGCATATGATGAAATATGCCTTAGATCCAAAAATACAATTTTTCCCGAAAATAGATATTTTCAACACACGCCAAAATCCCATTTTGGCCCAAAAAGAATACTTTGTCATTTTTCCAGAAAATGACCCAAATCAATAAAACCTCATTTTCCCAGAAAATGAATCACATAAAATCCTTTTAATCAACACACGCTATTTTTCCAGAAAACAACCCATTATTCCATTAACCAATGCACCATGATCTCCCCTAGGGATCATCTGCACGTCCTGGCTTCGTAGCGATGCTCAGTTCCGCGCCCAGCGCGTTCGTGGCCAAGCACCCACTACGCAACGAGCGATGCCCAGTTCCGCGCCCAGCGCGTACGTGGCCAAGCATCCTCTAGCCCCCACCAGCAGAGGGGCCACGGAGTCGGCACGAGACCATCTCGTCCGATCCCGTTGTCGCCCAGCGACAACCCAGGGGACTTCACTCAGTATATTTCACTCCCGAGTGACCAGAGGAGCTCCACCGAGATAATGTCCCATCTCGGCTTGGGGTCGTGATACACACGCATCCAAAATCCTTTAACACATGAAAGCCCAGTTTTCATGAAAGACATAAACATGAATGCATGTACACAAAAACTCAGTTTCCTTTACAAACATGATCATGCGTGTAATATGCCATGTACATGAACAACACCAAAACCAACAACCAACAATTCACAATACCAACCAAACACACAACTCCGTCCACAATCCATTCGACCCCCGAACTCCTCGGACTCAGTCTGGCATGTCCAACCAGATCACAACAATATGAGTTAGTACAAAAATATATTTAGATCACGATAATTCTTTGGAAAAATAATTACAGTGCTATATAATAATTTCCGAAGGATCATGGAGCTGTAAAAGGTGGCGACACAGCAACGTAACAGTGTAAAATACACTGTGGCCGTGGGTCTCAAATACCCACTTTTGAATGGGGGACAAACTAAGACTCGAAATTGATAGGGTAGGGCCTAGAGAGGTCGGTGAAGCCAATGGTGGTGGTGGTTTGCCGTGGGTGGCGGCGCAAATGGTGCTTTTAGGCCAAAAATACCCAAATCGGAAATGGAGATAGATAGGCTTCACTGGTGACGGATCGGAACTGGGTTTGGGTCCATTGGGTTGCTAGGAGGTCGAGGATGAAGTGGTGAAGAAATGGTGGCCGGTGGTGGCGCGACGGCGGCGCTGGAGCTCAAGATGCGCTGCGGCTTGGAGGGGCTCGTGGGGGCAAACAACGGCGCGATAGAGGCTGAGATTTACGGGGAAGGGTCGCCGGCCGGTGAGGGAGCGAACGGAACGGGCAGTGTCTCGCACGGCGGCGCGACGGCGGTGGGTTGGGTGAGGCGACGGATGCACGGGGTAGGGGAAGGGGAAGGGGAAGCCTGTCGCGCGGGGGGAGGGGGTGGAGCTAGGGGAAAGAAAAAGAAAAAAAAAAGAAAGGAAAAAAAAGAAAAAGGGAAAAAGAAAAATGAAGAGAAAGAAATGAGGTCCAATTCTCACATCTTGGGTCACAGAAAATGATCAAACGAAAATGATTTTAAAACCGCAAATCCATTAAAATAAATTAAACGTAATGATACAATGAAAATAAAATAATTAAATCTCACAATCAATTAATTTAAAAAGAAGAACAATTTAAATGTACAACAATAAATAAATATTAAGAAAACATAACAATTTAATTTTAACAATTTAAAGATCATAAAATAAACCATTTAGAATATCCGATAATTATAAAATAAGAGAATACATTTTTGAATTATTAAAATAATCATTCGGTAAAAATACATTAAAATACGGGATATTACATCCTCCCCCCTTAAAAAAAATTTCGTCCTCGAAATTAGCAAGGTCAAACATTAACGCTAAAACAGGAACAAGATTCAACCAAGAGCATACTTAAGAAACATACCGTCAGTCAATCAAATAAATACGGATACTGCTCTCTCATGACAGCTTCTCTCTCCCAAGAGAAATTCTGAGCTAACGGATCGCCCCATGACACCTTCACCAAAGGTATTGTCTTAGACCTTAACCTTTGCTCTTTCCAATCCACAATCTGAGTCGGGGCAACTTCATAAGAAAGATTAGGCCGAAGTTCAATGCGTTCAGAGTCGACAAAACGCTGCTCTAGCTGTTGAAAACTCTTATTCAAAGACGACACATGGAACACATTATGGACATCCCAAAAAATAATCCGGCAGAGAAACTCTATAAGCAACTAGTCCAACTTTCTCTATAATCTGGAAAGGGCCAAAATACCTCGTACTAAGCTTTCCCTTCTTGCCAAAGCGCTTAACCCCCTTCATCGGAGAGACCTTAAGGTAAACCCAATCACCTATCTCAAATGATAAGTCTCTTCTCCTTGTATCTGCATAACTCTTTTGGCGACTTTGGGCTTCCGCTATTTTACTCCTTATAAATTAAACTTGATCCTTCATTTCTTGAATTTTCTCAGGCCCAATCAATTTACTTTCGCCAACTTCATCCCAACTCAACAGTAATCTACACTTCCTTCCATACAAAGCTTCATACGGGGCCATCTGAATGGAGGAATGAAAACTGTTATTGTAAGCAAACTCAATTAGCGGCAGGTGATTCTCTCAACTCCCCTGAAATTCCATGACACAAGACCGCAACATAACCTCAAGAGTCTGAATAGTACGCTCTGATTGACCGTCTGTTTGAGGATGATATACAGTACTAAACTTTGACTTAGTGCCTAAAGCTACCTGCAAACTCTTTCAAAAATGGGACGTGAACTTCAGGTCCCTATCCGACATGATACTCTTGGGTACTCCATGCAAACACACTATCCCTTTAACATACAACCGAGTCATCTTACCCAAATAGTCGGTATTATTGATAGGCAAGAAAAGGGTACTCCTGGTCAACCGATCAACTATCACCCAAACTAAGTTCTTTCCACTAGGGCCCTCGGCAAACCCACAACAAAATCCATAGAATATCATCCCACTTCCACTCAGGAATAGGGAGAGGTTGAAGTCTACTAGCAGGTCCTTAAAGCTCAGCCTTAACTTGACGGCACGTGGCACATTTCTAAAAAAAAAAATATGGTGATATCCAACATACTCGTATTAGTCCTCTAACGGCACATCACGACGAGTATTCCTAGATGACTATGCTAACCAAAATCTTATTTTCCACAAGAACCTTAATACAATATCCAGAAAATTCCAATGATCAATAGCTCCATACAATAATCCATGCTAACCTCAATCAGCTCCTATGCTACAACTTCTAAACCTCCATTGAATTCTACATTTGGTAACCTAATGGCCACTTCCAAGGTTAACCATCAATAACAAATTGGACAACCAAAAGATTAATCTCCAACTACAAGCATCATCTAAAAATTCAAGTCACCACTAATTCCTCAAGATCAGCACAAAATCCAAACTCCTAACTACAACCACAAATATCACGCTTCTGCTGCACACTCTGATAATTCGCCACGTGCATAAAATTTATGTCCTCATAAAAACTAGCACCATCGAGTACAAGGTGGCTCCATACCTACTAACCAAAAAATTCTTACTACCTTTTGGTAGAAAATACTCTTTTCCCCAAAACCAGGAGTTATCACTCATATTCCTAAATTAACTCCTGCTGTCTTGATCAAAATCAATATCCCGCAAAATACATCTATGATCATAGACAGAAAACCAACCTCAGCATCCCAAATTGAAAATAAGCAACCTCAACCCAAAATATATCCGTTTCATCTACGATAAGGAACATACCTTAAAAAGATTTGATTCCAACCCGACCAACCAAAAAGAGCACCTATAAACTTCTATCCAATAATCTAAACCCAAAAGCTCATCACCGACATTCAGAATAACATCTACTCTAGCGATGACTAAACTCATTACGAACCATCATTGACTTCACCAAAACATTATCAAAACCTATTTGATAACTCGCCCGCCTACTTCTACTCCTATAAGCTAGTATTAGTATGACTAGTTCCTTCAATAACACATCACTATTAAACCTCAAGGCCAGCCATATTGCTCAAATCATCAATCCACCAAAAGCCAATGCAAATCACCCAAGGATCCTAATGCTTGATTAACTCACATACTTGATCATATTATTTATCGCTAATGCCTAAGCTTCAACTTCCAAGATCTTATCATACACCAAACATGACGACCCATCAATCTCTCTTCAAGTTAAATAACAATGTCCTTAATTCAACCAACTGGATTCTCAATCTCCAAAGAAAGTATAACCTCAAAATTTAAATTCCTAGGTAACCTCAAGTCACAATTAATTCCTATAGTTAATCACAATAATTATTGTCAACCATCATTCCATTGAGTAATCCGTTTCGACTACACACTCCGATTGACTCATCAAAAACTCCAAACCAAAATCTCTTGAATTTAATACTATTGTATTTATTCATCTTCAACACCTACCCAAGACACTTCTTCCAAGCCAAAAATGAGACAAGGACCCCTGTACTCTCCGAAATGCATACACACTCACCACTACTATGCATCGATCTCATGCACACTTAGCCAGAACCAATAATCCTCCAAACGTGCAAGTGATCTGTCACTACTATTTCCATCATCTGGGCCTATATCCTTGAAATCGACAAGAATCATTTCCTATGTCCGCACCATCTATTATTCCTTAAAATTGATATGGATTAAATCCTCAACCTGTCACTAACCTCGAGCTAAAAACAATCATTATCTGAACGAGATCAACATCTTCAATCCTCGAAAAATACACAAACTAGATCATTACCTTCCATCTCTAAAGAAGTTCTCTCCTAAAAATTCTCATATCAGTAACTCAACTCTGATCAATCCTAATTTAATGGTTACCGACTAATCAATTGATAGAATAGACCAAACTAGCGTACCAAGTCTACAAAACTAAGAACCCAAATCCTATTATAATTCAACCCTTCAACTTTGCAATTCTAAAACCTTAAACCAGATAAAAATCATTTCCTGAAATCTTGAAGATCAATGACCTTAATTCTAAAACATTCACCTTATAAAACTTGTAAATTCTAAAACCCCAAATGTTACCAAATTGCTTATCAAGGTCGACAAGATCGAAAACTTCTAATCTAAGTAATGCCTCAATTGCTTGTTGAACCTACCACCTTAAATCCAATAAACTTATTTCCTAAAAACTATGAGGCCTCAAACCTTAGGTGACCTTCTCAAAAATCTAACCTTGGAATTCGTTGAACTTACAACCTCCTACTCAATAAACTCACTACATAATTTCTGTGGAGTCTACGATCTCAATTAACCTAAACGATTTAAAACTATTTCCCTCCTCAGTTGCGACTTGAGTTCCTACTCCAAAGAGTTCACCCAGATCACGCCGTTCCCTTCAAGCCTCAATATTAAAACAAACTAGTTGCCAAGAGTTCAGGCCTACTACACTAAATGTTCAAGCCTAACAATGACATTCACAATCGTACCATCTTCCTGCCATAGCATAACTCTTAACCCGCTTTTCAACTCCGAACAAAACAAAATAAAATAAAATTTCATAAATAAATAATATACAACAAAATGAAAAAAACCAACAATAAAATATCATAAGATAAAATGAATAAACAAATGAAGTAGATCACAATAAAATAATTAAAAAATAAATAAATAAAATAAAATATCGTGCCATAAAATAAAACAAATAATATAAAATAAACAAACAAGTAGTATACAATAAAATAAATAAAACCAACAAAATATAAAAACATAAATAAATTAAAACCATTAAAATAACATACTTCAAACCAAATAATTTCAAATCACAACTTTAAAACTTTCTGGTACTCCACCTATGGGACATGTGGTTTTACCCAGAGTCGAACTACTCTGATACCACCTATGGAGCCCACGACCCCCATGTAAAGAGACACGGGAATTGAGACGCAGGGATGATGACAACAGGGTCACACATCCCAACATTAGTGTCAAGTGTGTGTACATACAACAGTGTAAAAAAACAACGCAGCGGATAATTAATACAACTAAGTACCAGAATTGTTAATATAATTTAAACAATCAGTAAAAAGGTTTAAATATTATACAGTCACCCGAAATAAATATTTTACAAGTCCCAAACCAGAATGCGAGTGATCCAATCACTCCTCGGGCGGAGCCAACTCCTCAGGCTCACCCTCATCCTCCTCTGCATCAAAATCTGCGTTACCATAAGACGGTACCGTAGGTAAGTATAACCCAAATAACCACGAGATAAAAAATATATTAATGCGACCAACATGCATGCATATGATGAAATATGCCTTAGATCCAAAAATACTATTTTTCCCGAAAATAGATATTTTCAACACACGCCAAAATCCCATTTTGGCCCAAAAAGAATACTTCGTCATTTTCCCAGAAAATGACCCAAATCAATAAAACCTCATTTTCCTAGAAAATGAATCACATAAAATCCTTTTAATCAACACACGCTATTTTCTTAGAAAACAGCCCATTATTCCATTAACCAATGCACCATGATCTCCCCTAGGGATCATCCGCACGTCCTGGCTTTGTAGCGATGCTCAGTTCTGCGCCCCGCGGGTTCGTAGCCAAGCACCCACTACGCAACGAGCGATGCCCAGTTCCGCGCCCAGCGCGTACGTGGCCAAGCATCCTCTAGCCCCCACCAGCAGAGGGGCCACAGAGTCGGCACGAGACCATCTCGTCCGATCCCGTTGTCGCCCAGCGACAACCCACGGGACGTCACTCAGTATATTCCGCTCCGGAGTGACCAGAGGAGCTCCACCGACATAATGCCCCATCTCGGCTTGGGGTCGTGATACACACGCACCCAAAATCCTTTAACACATGAAAACCCAGTTTTCATGAAATACATGAACATGAATGCATGTACACGAAAACCCAATTTCCTTTACAAACATGATAATGCGTGCAATATGCCATGTACATGAACAACACCAAAACCAACAACCAACAATTCACAATACCAACCAAACACACAACTCTGTCCACAATCCATCCGACTCCGGAACTCCTCGGACTCAGTCCGGCATGTCCAACTAGATCACAATAATATGAGTTAGTGCAAAAATATATTTAAATCACGATAGTTGTTTGGAAAAATACTTACAGTGCTATATAATAATTTCTGAAGGATCATGGAGCTGCAAAAGGTGGCGACACAGCAACGTAACAGTGTAAAATACACTGTGGCCGTGGGTCTCAAATACCCACTTTTGAATGGGGACAAACTAAGACCCGAAATTGATAGGGTAGGGCCTAGAGAGGTCGGTGAAGCTAATGGTGGTGGTGGTTTGCCGTGGGTGGCGGCGTAAATAGTGCTTTTAGGCCAAAAATACCCAAATCAGAAATGGAGATAGATAGGCTTGACCGGTGACGGATCGGAGTTGGGGTTGGGTCCATTGGGTTGCTAGGAGGTCGATGATGAAGTGGTGAAGAAATGGTGGCCGGTGGTGGCGCGAACGGCGGCGCTGGAGCTCAAGATGCGTCGTGGCTTGGAGGGGCTCGTGGGGGCAAACGGCGGCGCGATAGAGGCTGGGATTTAGGGGGAGGGGTCGGCGGCCGGTGGGGGAGCGAATGGGACTGGCGGTGTCGCGCACGGCGGCGTGACGGCGGAGGGTTGGGTGAGGCGATGGACGCACGGGGAAGGGGAAGGGGAAGCTTGTCGCGCCGGGGGGGGGGGGGAAGCTGGGTGAAAGAAAAAGAAAAAAAAGAAAGGAAGGAAAAGCAAAAGGGAAAAAGAAAAATGAAGAGAAAGAAATGAGGTCCAATCCTCACATCTTGGGTCACAGAAAATGATCCAACGAAAATGATTTTAAAACAGCAAATCCATTAAAATAAATTAAATGTAATGATACAATGAAAATAAAATAATTAAATCTGACAATCAATTAATTTAAAAAGAGGAACAATTTAAATGTACAACAATAAATAAATATTAAGAAAACATAACAATTTAATTTTCACAATTTAAATATCATAAAATAAACCATTTAGAATATCCGATAATTATAAAATAAGAAAATAAAATTTTGATTTATTAAAATAATTATTCGATAAAAATACACTAAAATATAGAGCGTTACAAATGTTGTTCTTGTCTTGTTTTGCTTCTCTTTTAGTATTGTGGCATTCATGTTTTGACTTATTGACATAACTTTGAGTGGTTCCACTATCTTGATCCAAGCAGCAAAAAACCCATCATCAGCTTTTCCTGCTTTTTAGAGAGATCAATTGATAAGTCAAACTAAAGAAGAGAGTCATCTAGTTTTACGACCTTCTTTTTTTTGGTTTTGTAGAAATTTTTTTCACTTGCATGAATCTTTCCAGCCATCATATATTGCAGGGAATAAGTATTTTTGGCGTTAAAGATCGTCTTCTGGCGGCACAAAGTCATTGGGAGAAGTGCTAATTTCTCATGACGAAAATTAACCAGGATTATCTACTTTTTACTGGCGAAGTTTTTGGATTTTACTGGTGATCTCCTTCGTCGCAAAAACTCTATTATTTCTGAATATTCCCAAATCTCACCGGAAATAGGCAGTTTGCGCACAATAATTGCAGCTACAATGCGGCAAGCAAGCATTTTATAGCCGGAAATATGCTTTTTCCGATTATTCTTGTCGCCGGAAAAAAACTATTTTCTTGTAGTATAAATAAATATAACTAAACTGAAAAAACAGGATAAAGAATGACCGATCCAATCCGATTCCTATGGAGGTTCAATCTGGTTCAGGATGGGAAAATCCTGGACCGAAGGGATCCGGTCCGGTCCCAAAAACACCCTCCAAACTAGACCGAATTCACGCTACAAGGTACCCATCATTTAATCAGCTGTCATTATTGTGAGGAAAGAAGCTAAACACAAAAACATAGATTTTCTTATAATTAATTTCAAAATCAACCTCATTTGCATAATCAATTCATTCTTGATACAATACTAAAATACAACTCTAAAGTGAACAACAATAGTCCTTTGTCCTCAAATGACATGGAAGAGGACCTTGGAGTGACCAATTAAGCAACAATTTCTGATAAGATAATAAAAATGCTAGCTAGCGTTTTATGGTATACAAAGTTTGTAAGAAAGATAGAATCAATAGGATAATAGCTGCCAATGTCGAAAGCATAGCCCATGGAGTGCTGAAATAATTACGCACAAGCACAGCACGCCATCTAGGCCATCTACGTTGGCAATATCCATTCACTTTCTTGCAAAGTCTTCCATAATAGAATGTTTTCAGATAAGAATTATGGTAAAGCTTATTGAAGAACTGAACTGCATCCTTTCGATTTAACCAGCTATCAATAATCTCATTCTCACAAAGTAAATCCATGTCTTTTCTAGTGTTAATAAGGTTGCCTATGAGTACGGCGTAGGAACTCAACCTGGACTCACAATTCGGGTAGCATTGTTCAAAGCTGATAAGATTTCGAAAAACAGTTTCTGTGGTCTCTTGGCTAAATAATGGAGGAATTTTGAGAATGCCATCGTTGAATTCTATATCCAAGATGCTTTCAGATGTACCCTTCACGAGTTTAATTCCGGCCTCTACAAGGGCCGTGGCAGAAGGCATGACTTCCCAATACTCTGAGTTGCTCTCTTTCTCTTTAGATGATGAAACCAACCATTTTCTAAGCAGGTCAACAATATGCTTGATGCCTTGGAGAGGCAAAATTGTGGTAGGTGGTGGTATGGGTGAAAAAGTGCTCCCAAAGAATCTAATGGCAAGTAGAAGTAAAGAATCGTTGTAGGTTTGTTGTATGGTCACGTTGAACAAACGCTCAAGTACAATCCAAGGTACTTGGTTTTCTAGTAATATCAAGTCATGGTATAGAAATTGAAGCAAAGAAGACGTGGAAAAAATAGGGTCATCTTGTTCTCTAAGCTCTTCATAGGCCTTCTTGCGAAATAGCTCAATGATAAAACAACCATCAAGTACCAAAATTTTCACAAATTCTTCCGGAGTGTATTCAATTGGTTCGGCATAATACTCACGAGCCTCTCTCTCCACATCTTTGATGGAATTGACTAAATCTATTACCCTTTTCTTCCTTGTATCTGGAGACGATATTCGAGTGATAAGACCATGCAAGTACATGACTTTGAATTTTTCTGTGGATCTCATGTTTGGATGGCCATGGTGTATAGGGCCAAGAGAAAATGAATCTGGGATAAATGCTTTTTCATTTTGCCTGTAGTGTAGATTGGGAATTTTGAAGATGCAGCACTTCCATGACCCAAGCAAATCATGGGACTCCGTATCTTCAATTAATGAAGATGCCAAGCCTTCTGTATTGATGGTAACACTATCTCCAGTCACAGCCATACTTTGATTAATCTATTTCTTGGGAATGACAAGAGTAAGGAAAAATAAGAAGAAAGTCAATTGACATGAATAAGAGTGCATCCCGTTCCTCCAAAAATGAGTTTTGCCAAGTCCTTTTCATTTTTGTTTGAGCATCCAAAAGAGAATATTAAAGTCAGCGGAATGTAGATTTTGGTAATGATCGTGATCCTTAGTTTTGTATGCAATAATAATTGATGATATAATTTTAAAATAATTAAATTACATTTTACATAATAGAGTAAAAGTGAGATATTGAAAGAAAACAAAATAGTAACCAGATTCAGTAGCACATAGCTAGTACATATATAGCCAGGAAAGTTTGAGAAGGGGATAATGGATCTCTAACCTTACTAAACTTTCAGCAGCACCAGATCTAGGTTTGAGTTTGGCACCATAAACGTAGTATAAATCTGTCACAAGTGATCGAGGAGCTTCACACGAACACATATAAGATCGAAGATGATAATAATAGAATTAGCTAGATTCAGTAGTAACAGCGACAAAAAAATAGATGAGAAGATGATGGAGGCCGGAGCATCACCTGAGAATCTCGAGTTGAGGCCCGTTTTGAATTGGAGATTTTGGTTCGCCAATCTTATATTTTTCTCGTCAACTGCATGCATTATGGTTGTGCATGGAGGCCGTGCCACTGTCAACAAACGTGCATGTGCGAACCACTACAGAAAAAAAAAATAAAAAAATAAAAACACGTGACTACTGACAACACAAACGCCTAAGTCAACTTTTAAGTCTGATTCATTTATTTTCCCAAGCTTCGAAGCATCTAAGAACGTGGCAGCTTTGATAAGAGGAATCGTTCCGCACAGTCAGATCTAAATTTTGTAGGGATCTAGGATTAGGTCGTGACCTAGTTGAGTTGGAATGAATACAAATTAAACAGGGTTGGAAGGATTTTTGAAGATGAAATTTGGGTTAGCAATGAAGGGCGGGACGGTTGCCATCGAATGCCTCCACCAATCGATGTTGTTGGAAGTGATGACAAGGCCATTTTGTGAGATTATATACATACATATATATATTATATATATATATGTGTGATGGGTAGAACTGGCTTGAGAGCGCTGGTATTAGTTTCTTCAAAAGTCAATGCATCTTCAAAATTTGAAGAAATGTAGATAAAATGATCTATATTAGCTTATTGAAAAAGTAAAAACTTGAACTATGAGTTACAATAATTTTAAGCATATTTTCAAATTTAAAAATGCACTTTTCATCTTCAAAAATAATATTTTATTGTAAAAATTATCCAAACTGCTTTGCTTTTCAGTTTTTATTTTCTATGATTTTCACTTCCCCTTAGCGCCTTTTCACTTTCATTTTTGTATTTAGTTTTGAAATATGTGAATGAAGATATATTATTATTAATTAACATATAGTTAGTGTAATTACAAAATATGAAAAAATTAAAAAAATGTTGTTATTTAAAAAATAATATTATATTATTATTTTGACTAATCTAACGTGGAGTAATGACTAGAGAGATTTTGAATTTATGAAAAATATATACTTTTAATCAAATTTTGAAGATGATTTTGATGAAACCAATAGTAATGCTGTTCTTTGTGGTATATCTATAAATCTTTTAACAGTGGCGAGCCGGCCTTTTTATAAAGGATCTGTTGATTCATGCATGTGAACTACCCTGTTCCTCAATAGCCATGCTATATATATCTATATATGTAATATTTGCAAACACAAAAAAATTGTTAGTTTCATCGGATTGGATAAAATTAAGCAATGGTGTGGAATCAATATAATTTTTTATCCACCCCATAACGAGTTTAAGGCAACCTCTTGGTCGTTTATGGGCCAATAAGATTCTCTCCAAAGGTGTTCTAGTCTCCTACCTACCAATTTACACGAATGACACATCAGGTCTTTTCTCACTGTTGGGAAAAATTGTGGAAGACATAAAGGTATATGTGTAAATACTTTGTAAACTAGATAGGACAAAAACAAATTAAAAAAAGAGAACTCGGTATTGGATATGTTGGGATGGACATTTTCTTTAGAGTAGATTCTGCTGCCTCTAAATTTTAACATGCAATAGATTTCTTGATAGTCTACTTCCAAAATACAATAATGTCGGTTTCTGTTAATTTCTTTTTCAATACACACAAAAGAATATCCTTGAATCTGAAATAAAATAGTCAAAATCCAAAGAAAGAAATACAAGGGGTGACTGTTTATCTAATTTTTGTTAGAGAATTTTGAGTTAATAAATTTGTGAGTGGGGTTCCCTATTTATAGAAAATGAAAGGGTACTTATGAAAAGTCACAATTTATATATATATATATATATATAAATGAATGGGTACTTGTGAAAAGTCATGGCTTCTCAAATTGTGGAGAATACATTGAAATATTTCTAATTCACCGAATGGCATAACCCCTTATTTTGTAGCTAGGCAGTTAGGACTCCTATCTCCAAGCGGCATACATTAGTTCAAGTCACTATGACACATTTTTTTAAAATTCTTGACAATCAAACTGAGACATTGAGCAAGGATAATGGTTCACATTGTAAGGGGATTTTCCCACTAGGCAAGGCCCATTAGGCTTTGGTACTAAAACCCTGCCCACTAGTGTCCATACCCACGTAGGGAATAAGGGGTCTACCAGGAAGGGGCGTCGAATGGACGACAAGACTGATTAGCCTGATGTTCCACGACCGTCTTCAGAACCCAGGGACCTATACAGACCGCAACGGAAAATGAGGAGGGCCCTCGATCTGTCAGCACCAGATCATTTACGGCTCATATGGCCCAAACGTAGGGTCAGAGAACCACACCGCATTAATGACATCCTTGCAAAGTTACACGCCACATTCATGGAGCTGACGCAGAGCCACGCTGCATTAAAGAAGGTCTGATAGCAGATACAGAAAAGAAGACATAGACTTAGTGGACGAAAATACTATTTACACCTTCCCTAGACCACGATATAAATAGCCAACTCCAGGTACCAAAAAGCTCTCTCTGATCTCTAGAATCATTTACTTATTTACAAACTTCCAAAAATATTGACTAACTTTGCCATCGAAGGTTACCGGAACCTTAGGCCACCCTCTTAAAGTCGCAGTTTTCTCTATCTTTTGTAGGCTCGTTATTGAATACCTGAGTTGTCGGAGCTTGGTCCAAAGGTGTGCGAAACACAATGTTAATAGTGGCACCATATGTGGGATCATAGTAGATCTTGTGTGTCTTTCACACGCTCGAGATAACTCATTCCAGGAAACTCAGAGACTTGCTGAAGCTACTGGAGACATGGAAATAGGCCAGGCAAAAAGCCAAGTACGTGGGAGTAGGAAGGTTGCAGTCGGGAAATACCATGCATATGTGAAAAGAGCAATGCACCCAGTGGAGGATATCAACACTTTACCTCAAGCTCCAGATTGCGCGGAGGTTATAAGTGAAGTCCGACATGAGCAGGAGCTCCGGAAGGCTAAACCAATCGGATCACTAGAGCTTGTTACCCTTCACCTAGATTGACCAAAAGCTACAGTGACATTTAGCAACGAAATGACGTCTGAAGCTCGAGACACCATGCAACAATTCCTCACCAAATATTTGGATGTGTTCACATGGAACCATGGGGATATGCCCGGGATAGCGCTTGAAATCATACAACACAACTTGAGTGTGGACTCGAAGGCCAAAGGAGTTCAGCATAAGTGCCAGAGCGTCATTGCAGAGACAAATGTCGCCATAGCAGAGGAGGTAGACCGATTGCTGGGTGCGGGGTGCATCTAAGAAGCTCACTACCCAGAGTGGTTGTCTAGTGTAGTGCGTGTGAAGAAGCGGAGTGGTAAATGGAGAATGTGTGTCAACGTCACTGACCTCAACAAAGCTTGCCAAAGGATAGCTTCCTACTTCCACGCATTAACCTCATTGTTGACTAAACAACGGGTTATCGCTTGCTCAGCTTCATGGATACCTACTCTGGGTATAACCAGATTTGTATGAACCCCGAAGATGAAGAGAAAACTTCATTCATCACAGACGGAGGCTTGTATTGCTGTACGGCGATGCCCTCCAGTCTCAAGAATGTAGGGGCCACATACCAGCAGCTAGTCAACCGTATATTCAAAAACCAGATAGGAAGAAATATAGAGGTTTACGTGGACGACTTGTTGGTCAAGAGTAGGACCTTAGAACAACACTTGGATGACTTAAGAGAGGCTTTTTCGGTACTGCCAAAGTACCAAATGAAGCTAAACCCAGCAAAGTACGCCTTCGTTGTTGGGTCGGAGATGTTTTCGGGGTTCATGGTATCCAAATGAGGTATCAAGGCCAATCTCGAGAAGGTTGAGACCATCCTTAGCATGGCCCCATTGTGAAATATAAATGCAGTGCAAAGGCTGGTTGGGCGGGTAGCTGTCCTCAACAGATTTGTCACAATATCAACTGACAAATGCCTAGCTTTCTTCAAAGTCTTGTGGAAAGCGAAGACATGGGACGATGAGTGCGACTAGGCATTCAAAGCCAAATCCGGTGTCGAGAAATGTTGACAATGTACTTGGCTGTCTCCCCCAGGCGGCTTCTTAAGCATTGGTACGTGAGGAATAGGGGGTCCAAAGTGGGTTTACTACACCAGTCGAGCATATTGGGGAGCTGAGGCTCGATACCCCCGCATAGAGCAGTTAGCTTTTGCATTAGTGGTAACTACGTGAAAGCTACGTCCATACGTTCAGGCTCACCCGGTACGAGTCTTCACAGAGGCTCCTCTAAAGAAGATATTGCAATGATCGGATGCCTTAGGAAGACTTATGAATTGGGCAGTGGAGCTGAGCGAGTTCGATATTGATTATGTTTCACGAGATACCTTAAAGAGAACGATGGTGCATGTCTGGTAAAGCCCTGGCAAGTATTCGTTGACTGCACATCTTGCTGGACTAGAGGAGGAGTGGGAGTGCACATCGTGGCATTTGAAGGAGAGGAGCATAATTATGCCATTAAGTTGGCATTCAAAACAATGAAAAATAAAGTAGAATATGAAGTGCTACTTTCAGGATTACAGGTGGCCAGAGCTCTATGAGCCATCGAAATTGAAGTTTGGGCTAATTCTCAAGTGGTAGTGAATCAAGTGCGATAGGAGTTTGTTGTAAAAAGTGAAAAGTTAAAGAGATATTTGGCATTGGTAGAGGTTGAGCGCCCTCACTTCAAATACTTTCAAATTTAGCCAATGTCAAGGATAGAAAATTAGAAAGCAGACAAGTTGGCACATGTTGCATTTCGTACGGGAGAATTCTCCCTGCTAAAAAATACGAGGACTAGGACAGTGAAAGTACCCGTTGTTGGAATCGAAGTAATGGAAATATGGCCCGGACCCCAGATTGGGTAGGGGACACAATCAGGTACTTGGAAACCAATGAGGTACCTGAAGACTAACAGGAGGCGAGGAAGATCAGAAATAGTGTGGCACGCTACACAATGATCGAGGGAGTCCTATACCGGCAGGGTCACTCGACACATCTTTTAAGGTGCATCTCCTTAGAAGAAGTGTAGTTCGTGTTAGCAAAAATACACGAGGGAATTTGCAGGAATCATTCGGGAGGACAAGCGCCAGCTGGAAAGGTGATGAGAGCAAGTTATTGCTGGCCTTAAGCCCTACGAGATGCCAAGGATTATGCACAGAAGTGTTGGAAGTGCCAGGAATATGCCATAATCCTCAATTACCAGCTAGAGAAGTTGATGTTGATCACATTGCCTTGGCCGTTCTCCCAGTGAGAAATCGATTTGGTTGGACCACTTCCCCCAGGCAAAGGAGGAGTTAAGTTTGTGGTTGTAGCAGTAGACTACTTCACCAAGTGGGTCGAAACTGATGCCTTAACTACTATTATTGCGAGCAATATCACGCGATTCCTGTGGATGTTAGTAGTTTGTAGGTTCGGCGTCCCGCCCACTATCATCTTGGATAACAGAAGATAGTTTGATTCCGACCATTAACAAAATTGGTGTCTAGAATTGGGAATCGAGTTCCGATACTCGTCCTTCGGACATCCTCATTCCAATGGGCAAGTTGAGGCAAACAACAAGACGTTGTTGGGAATGCTCAAAAAGTGACTTGACGATAGAAAGGGAGAGTGGGTGGAGGAGCTCTTCGCAGTGTTGTGGGCATACCGGGTCACAGTGAAAACTTCGACTGGGGAAACTCCCTTCACCGTCACGTATGGTCACGAGGCAATGCCGTCAGTAGAGATCAGACTCCCCACATACAGAGTTTAGCACTTCAAACAAGAATCTAATGATAAACAGCTAGACCTACTAGAAGAGGTCCGACTAGAAGCTGAGATAAGGATCACAACCAACAAGAGAAGGGCCGAGAGGTGTTTTAACAAGTGTGTGCGGCCGAGAACGTTCAAAGTCGGAGTCTAGGACTCAAAGAAATGGGAACTACAACGCCGAACGAAGGAAAGCTAGGCCCCCAGTGGGAGGGCCCCTACGTGGTCGTTGCCACAAATTGTCCGGGCTCCAATTGCCTCAAAGAGTCTCAAGAAACAAGCTGCCGCACCTGTGGAACGTCGAGCACCTGTGGAAATATTACTGCTAAGCTGGTTTCTTGTTATAACTTTTATATGTCCACATGCTCCTGTTACAAGCCCTAATAAAACAAGGTTTTTTTTTTGGTGTGTTTCAACGCCTAATTTCAGAAGCATAACATAACGCGCCAAGTGAACTCTCTTACGAACAAATCAACCCATTCCATCTGCAAAGTCAACTTCGCTAAAGAAAAACTCCTCCAACGACTTAGCTCCCTGCGAGATAAAAAGGGAAAGGTAGGCCTAAAATGTTGTCTTATCTCTTTGGCAGAGGTGTGCAGGTTGTTCCTTGATCAATTAAAGGTAAAGGCTTACCTTCCTCGTAAGTGTCAATGGGTCGGAGCGGGTTTAGTAGCACACTGCACGAACAATTTACCTCCCTACAGGGTACCATAAGGACAGGTAGGCCTAAAGGTTGGCTTATCCCTCCCGTAGAGGAGAGCGAGAGCAGCTTCACGGCTGCCTGAATAACTTAACCTGATCCCCGCTGCAGTGAAGTGTGGAAGAGTGTCCAGAACAAATTGCCCAAACAATTTACCATCCTAAGAAGGATGAGAGGGGAGCAAGCGGCTAGACCTCCTCGTTCGGGAGAGTGGGACCATCCCCGAGTAGGCCCGAATACCTCATCCCGACCACCATCACGGTGAAGGAGAGGATAAGCCACATCTTTATCCGAACTATCTCCTCGTGGGGCAACAGAGGAAAAGGTAGGCCTAAAAGTTGCTTTATCTTTCCACAGTGGAATACGAGTCAGTCCTCAGCTACTTGAAGGAAAAAGCTTTTACCTTCCTCGTAAGCGTCAAAGGGCGGGTGTGGGTTCAATAAGAGACTGCCCAAACAATTTACCTCCCTGCGGGATACCATAGGGAAAGGTAGGCCTAAAGGTTGCCTTATCTCTCCCATAGAGGAGAGTAGGTTTAGTAAGAGACTACATAATCTACCCTGACTCCCGCCACGACGAAGAGTGGGACCAGCACCAGCCTGACTCAAAATTACCCTTTCCTACGGTGTCAAAGGGTTGAAGCGGGTTTAGTATCAAACTGCCCAAACGGCTTACCTACCTACAGGATACCATAGGAAATGGTAGGCCTAAAGGTTGCCTTATCCCTCTCATGGCGGAGAGGGGGTCAGGCCCCGAGGCTACCCAAATATTTACCTCGACCCAACTGTGGTGAAGAAGCAGACCAACTACATCGTTATCAGAATCACTCCAGGGGTTGAAAGACGCGGTTTGGCGTGACGCATTCTGACCTCTCCCTAGCGAAGAGCGGGTCAAGTCCACGGACTGCTCGAATAATTAAGCAAGAAACGAGGACATCATCATCACCAACAACGACGACAAAGGAAGGGCATCACCAGTGAGTATCATCCAGCATAGGCCAGAGAGTCCAGGTTTACAACACTAATTCCTATAACGAGAAGTCAGGCATAAGGCTGCCATTGCCTCCCCACGATTGCGCAAAGGACAAAGATATGACAAGGAAAATACGAAAAGCTCCTACACCACAAGAAAAGTCATGAAGCCTTGGAAAGACAGACACACAAAGAAGGCCGACAAAAAAAAAAAAAAAAAATGCAAGCCAGAAAACCATCAACAAGCGGGGCCGTCAATTGTTGACTAGGCACTGGCGGGTTGGATCGCGAGAAACACTGTGTGGCGAACCCTCACTACCGAGCTCCACCCAGGCTGGACCTTGAAAACAAAAAGGGGAAAAGAAAAAGAAACAAAAAAGAAGAAGAGAGAAATACAGTGGATAGAATGTGGGAACCACATAACTGAGTAGTCAACAAAAGATAATTTTATTAATTACTGAGATCTAGAAAGAACAAGTTACATCATAAAACCGCAGGACTACAAGAAACAAGTTACATCATATAGCCGCAAGACTATAAGAAACAAGTTACATTGTAAAGCTGCAAGACTACAAGGAACAATTTATATCATAAAGCTGTAGGACTACAAGGAACAAGTTGCATCGTAAAACCCATACCTTCAAAAAAACAAGTTCCAATGCCCGACCGTAGATCTAGACTGTAAAATGGTCAGGGATAAACTAAAAGGACCAAAAGATTGCACTGCGCTTGGACCGATGTGAAACTAGATAAGCTGAAAATCTCCAACAACTATGAAGATACCGCTAAGAGTCGAAACATCTCAGATTTGATTTCTACATTGTGAACCGCTTACTGGAAGTAGGCCATTCAAAACTACAATGAAGCCCGATGAAATTATACTTTCGTGCGAGTTGCAAGCAAAGGTCTCCACCATTGCATTGTGTCAATAACACCCGAGGTAACCTCAAAACATCGACAAGGATGTGATGAGGCAACTAATTGATCATACGGTGATTGCATCATTTAGGAAACTCCTGAGATTGCCCACCAGGTGTCGAGAATAGCTTTGAAGTCGAGCCCCTTACACAAAGGGGCGAGAACGAGTGAGGCTCAATAAGCAAAAGGGTGAGAAGGAGAACAAGGGCTTTGGGACCAGACAATAGAGGATTGGCAAGGAGATCTGCCTGAAAAATCCGCCCTCAACTGGCTGGTTCATTCCCAATAGGGCCATCGCCAAGGCCATTCGGAATAAGACTCTTCCCAAGAATGTCGCGTTGCCGCAGGGACTCCTCGTGCGGGGGAAAATCTCTCACGCTCATAACTCTGAGGTCAGACTAGGGGTTATGAAGAATGTAAGTCTTCATCTACTACAAGGCTTATGCATAATCGAATTCCCATGCATCGTCGCAGATACCACGAACATAAGATAGCTCCTAAAGCAAGCCGTGGAGGGTAGCTTTACAGCCTTCGAGAACCAACCTATTCACTTCCAGGGTAGAATCCTCGTCTTTCCTTTGTTGCCTTTCCTCCTCATGGGTTTTCCTCCTTATTGTCATTGACTCGTTAAAATTTTGAACTTTAGTCTCAAGCCATTTGATCGACTGACCATCTGTGTCTTGCTGCTGATGCAGCTCCCAGATTTTGGCCTGCAACCTCTCAAGCTCCGACTGGGACTTGTCAAGGGATTGTTGCAATGTGTCTCTCACCTCGCAAGTGAGCGAAGCATCAATGCGGAGCTTGTCGACCTCCCCTGGGATCTTATCAAGTTGGTTTCTTCAGCCGCCTTCTTTTGCTTCTGCTCAAAAGCTGCGTAGTCCAAGGCCACCTGAACCAGCAAATGAAGGTCCCAGTTCTCATTCCTCAAATCTGCTTGCTTGTCCGCAATGAAGGCCACTAGACGCTCCAATCCCTATCACAGAAATCCAGGTCAAAACCAAAGAAAGGAGAAAAAGAAAAGTCTGAGGAATTGGCAAGTGAAGGTTTACCCTTACGAACAGCCTTCGAAGTCTACCCTCCATCTCGTGGAGACGGTCGGCACGACTTGGCAATGGAGTCGTCTGAAGATCAGCTAGAACTTCTTCAATTGCTTCCTCGCCCACCCCTTCGTCAAGTGCACTAGATGCCATGGCTCCCACGACCAGAACGTAGGCCTCTGCCACCTCAACACTGCCCAGGAGAATGGTTTTGGTCATAGGGGCAGCATGAACTGTGACTCTTCAGGTAGGCAACATGGCATGAGGTGGGCTCAGTATCGGGACCACCTTTTCGAGCACTCTTGGGGCCACCAGGAGGGATGGGAACATTATCAAAGTCAAAAGAAGTGGACGAGATCCTATGGGGTCTGTTCCCCCTTCCTTCAAATTGGTGGGCTAAGGGAACGACTGATAGGAAATGGCGTGATTGGACTCATTTGAATACTCGCATTAGAGCGCAGGTTAACGGGAGTAGTCAATTACTAGTGAAGGTTGTCCTCCGTCAACAGAACCTTAGAAGAACTGTCACCTGGAAGCTCCCTCACCCAGGTTCAAGCAATCCTGAGTCTCAACTTCTCATCCAAGGTTGGTTCAGGGCGACTGGTCGAGTTGCCGTCTACGGTGCCCCAGTTGGGATGTACATAAAATAGGCATTTAAAGGTCTGGCCGGCCAGGAACTCCCATCCTTCACTAGACAAGAAGAAGAATCTGCAGGTGTATCCCTTCACAACCATATGCCGTGCCTCCACCCTGGCCAGTTTTTGAATTGGCTGGAAACTATAAATGTGCCGGCCCTTCCACACTAGGTTGTGAGTAATAAAGAACTCGTGGGGCATGAGGTCAGGGAAATTTGATCCGGCCTCTTCCAAAACACGACGCCATATGACACAGCACAAGACTAAAATCCTCCATGATGGGGGAGGAAGCTGAGTGGGCACCAAATCAAAGAAACCCAACACTTCACGTACATGGAGTAATTTGAGGGAGGGGTTAGCTCTTGTTCCTGAACGGCTGGACATATTAGCTAGTAATTTGGAATGGTTGGATTTATGCCCCTCTTGTAGAGTCTGTAATCTTATTACTTCAGTCTTTGACCATAGTTGTTTGGTTTTGAACACGGATGGATTAGTGCACAATGTTTCCAGGAGGCCTTGGTTGTTTAAGTTTGAGTCCATATGGGTGGAAGAAAGGGGTTGTGAGGAAGCTATTGCAAATGCATGGACCAATGACTCTGCTGCCTCTTTGGCTGATAAAGTAGAACATTGCTGCAGCAATATGACAGTTTGGAGTAAGGAATATTTTGGTAATGTTCGACATAAATTGGCTGTGAAGAGAAGGGAACTAGAACAGCTACATAATGTGCCTTATCTTCCTTACCCATCGCATGAGATAAGTCGTGTTAAACATGATATTAATTACCTCTTGAAAAAAGAAGAATTGGAAGCGGAGGTCCAGTGTGCAATGGTTGGGAGATGGGAATCAAAATACTAAGTTCTTCCATTTTAAGGCTTCTCAAAGGCAGCAACACAATATTATCACCAAACTATGGAATGATGATGGTGTTATGCATGAAGGATCAGAAATGCTTCCAATGATACATGATTATTTTTCAAAAGTATATTGTAGCACTAATCTTTCTAATTTTGATGTAGTATTGCAGCTTGTTCACCTATGTGTTTCTATTTCTATGAATGGTGATTTAGTGCATGACTTCACAGCAACTAAGATAAGGACAACCTTGGGTGATACTATTGGCATCTAGTAGGTGATACTATTATTATCTCTGTTTTACAAGTGTTGGTTTTGGTGTTATGCCTCCTGGCTTAAATCTTACAATTATTGTATTGATTCTAAAAACCAAACAACCTGAGTACATAAAGGATTATGGACCCATTAGTTTATGTAATGTGCTCTATATGGTCATTGCTAAGGTATTAGCAAATAGGCTGAAATTAGTTTTACCCGGAGTTATTTATGAAAATCAATCAGCATTTGTTCCTGGAAGGCTGATTATAAATAATGTTCTAGTGGCTTTTGAAACTGTGTATGCTATTAGAAGAAGGAAATGTGGAAAGAAGGGTCGTATGTCCATTAAATTGGACATGAGTAAAGCCTACAATAGGGTTGAATGGATTTTTTTGGAAAAACTACTGTTGTGTATGGGTTTTAATTCTCAATTCATCCATCTAATAAGGATGTGTATCACTTCAGTTTCGTAAAAACTTCCTATGAATGGATTTGCCACCTAGCCTATTAAGGCTACCCGTGGTTTACGTCAAGGGTGCCCTCTCTCTCCCTATTTATTTGTTATATGTGCTGAGGCACTATCTGTATTGCTTAAGCAAGCTGAAGAGCAATGCCACTTGAGGGGTATTAGTGTGTGTCATAATGCTCCCCGGTCAGTCACTTATTCTTTGCAGACGATAGCATTATTTTTCATCAAGCATTTATTTTAGAAAATCAGCATATAAAAGATTTGCTATCTAGTTATGGTGTGGCATCGGGACAACAACTGAATATGGGAAAACCAGAGCTTCTTTTTAGTTGCAACATGGAGCCAACCATCATGAATGCTGTTAAAGGAGTGTGGGGTGATCAGGATATTCAGCATGATGCTAAATATCTTGGTCTACCCTCTTTTGTGGGAAGATTATGATTTCAAACATTTATAGCAATAAAGGATAGAGTTGGGAAAATTATAGGGTTGGAAAGAAAAGTTATTGTCACGAGTTGGCCGAGAGGTGTTGATTAAAGTTGTAGTACAAGCTATACCCACTTATATAATGAGCTGTTTGAAGATTCCAAAAGGCTTTTGCCAAGAACTTGAGGGGATAATTGCACAGTTTTGGTGGGGACAAAGGGGTCAAGAGAGAAGGATTCATTGGCTGAAATGGTGCAACATGTGTAAGTCAAAATTTAATGGCGGATTGGGATTTTGGGATTTGGAAGCTTTTATTTCAGCATTATTGGCGAAGAAAGGATGGCGTTTATTTCAATCACAAGGATCTCTCTTTGTATCAATATTTAAAGCAAAGTATTCTCCCAACTCTAATTTTTTATCTTCGGTGTTTGGCTCAAAGCCATCTTATGTATGGCATAGCATTTATGAAGCAAAATCCGTAATTAAAGCTGGAAGTTTATGGCAAATTAGTAGAGGAGATAAAATTCGAATATGGAAAGCTAATTGGCATTCTGATTCTAACTCCAGAAATGTTATTACATGCTGCAATACCCTTGCTAAGGATGCTTGTGTAGTTGACTTATTGGATGACTCTTCTCCTAGTGGGTGGAATACATATTTGGTAAAACAGGTATTCATTCCATTTGAGGCTAATACTATTTTAAAGATTCCTTTATTCCTACATTGGGTTGATGATAAATTAGTGTGGAGTGGTACTAAGAATGGTATTTTCACTGTAAAGTCAACGTATTATTTTTCTCTTAACTCAAAACATGCTTTGGATAATGGTTATAGTAATCAAGATTTTCATTTACCTTCTTTTTGGAGGTCTTTGTGGAATTTACAGCTTCCAAATAAGATTAAAAATTTTATATGGAGGGCTTGTAAGGATAGTTTGCCTACAAAAAATGCTTTTATTTCAGCGGCATATCCTGGGTTCTAGTAAATGTAATTTTTGCCACAATACTTGTGAAGATGTTTTCCATATTTTATGCAAGTGTCCTTACTTTCTTAGAGTGTGGACAATGTATTTTGGAAGTGATTTGAGGTTGATATATGGATATTCTGGATTTGATAATGCTGTTAAAGCAGTTATGAGGCTTAATGATCATCTCATTTTGACCCGCTTCTTGCTAATTGTCTGGGGTGTGGAAATTTCGTAATTTGAAATTATTCTAGCAAACAAATCTCGATGTGTATGTTGTGGTTGGAAATTGTTTTGATTATATTGAGAACTACCAGTTAGTTCAAAAGCATGTCAAAGTTCATAACCAACTTTCTACCTTGCATTGGTATCCTCCACCCACTACAAGAAATAGCCCCTTTTGCGGCGAAACTTAAACGCTGCAAAAAGTCATTTTTTTGCCGCAATTAAACTTTACCGACTTGAAAATTTCACTGTGCGTTGGACGCCAATGTCTGGAGGCAAATACTTTTAAGTGGCGAATTTTATAAATCGCCGATAAAAAATTTTATTTCCCGCAATAGAATTTGGCTGAAAATGGATAAAAATCTCGTTGGCAAAACTTGTTGGAGAGCTACCCACCCCGTTGCAAATAACTTTTTGTGGCAGCAAATAATCACCACAAATAAAAACAAATTTGCCGGAAAACATGATAAGTAGCGACCACATACCTTTGAGATTGAGTTTTATTGGTGATGTGAAAGCGCCAAAAAAAATTGATGTGTTATTTGTGTCAAACAATTTTTCGTTGGAATAGTTTATTGTGGCGATGTTTAGTCCTTTGGAATAAAGTATTTGTGGCGTAATAGAACCCTTGCAAAAAGTTGTGTTTTATCGGAAAAAAAATATTGCATTTTATTTCCGTTGGTATACATTTGTTGCTGGAAATAAGCTTTTGCAGCGTTGAGAGTGTGAAAATTTTGTAACTTATTGCGACAGTTTGTTGGAAATGTTCAATTTTTGTTGAGGTTTGAAAAAACCAGGATACTTGTTGGCCATATTAATGCTATTCACGTCAAATATGGCCTTAGTTTTGTTGCTTTTTAAAAAAAATGTATTTTTACATTTCACATGTCACTGCTTAACCCCATGCAAATCCAGAAAATAATACAATATTATTATCAGCTAGTTGCCTAAAATCAGAGTGACCATCATCAACCATGGAATTTGCAGATATATGGCTTAAATGAAAAATAATGAGGCAGAGAATGTAAAGGGAACATATATATAACGGACACATAGTATTTGATGATATATCATGATAATCCCATATCAATAGCTGACTAGGAGTGCAACGGCGTATACATTTTGCATTACCCTATAACTTAAGTACATCATATTTGGAGAATCATTCCCAGAATCCAAACTATGAACATATGGGTAGCAGGATAAGCTGGGCTGTTTGATTAGATAGGTTCGTTATCAATCATGCCATGATTGATAAGGCTAATTATTTTTCAGCTACCCTCATTTCCAAGCAGCAGATGAAAACAAGTGAAGAGATACTGCCTGTCATCCCTACAAGATGCAAACCAGGTTCTATTAATCTTAAGTTCAGACCATCAACAAACAACAAAAACCAAACTACAATCTGTAGGATGTTGAGTAATACATATTAATTATAATGCAGTAATAGTTTAATCCAACAACAATCATAAACCATGCATGTTGACTGCAAGGTATTACTCAAGGACCAAAGAGATTATGCAAGAAATAGAATATTTGTACATCACACACAAAAATGATACTGCTATGGATTAATAGCATTATCTATACAAGGATCTAGGAATGAATGTGTATTTAATGATGTAAACACAGATAATGGACATGATGCATTTACACAACCAACCCAATAAACTCAATATCAACTAATATCACAGTAGGACCACTCATTGTCACATCCATTACAATTAAATGTCTATTGTATAGCTATTGTTATGCAATAAGCTTGAGAATTTGTTTATTACCTGTGAGTAAGTTCCCCATGATTACTGCTGGCATCGATATTGCATCCACAACTGATGTACACAAACATCAAGGTAAAAATAATGTTGAAGTTTAGTAGCCACAAAATTATATTTTAAAAACTGGCAAGCTACTATAACTGGTGAGGCACATTACCGCGTTTAATTCACAAATCAGTTTCTGAACTATCCACTGCATGTCATTAGCTCCATCCATGGTTTTCCACCATTTAAACACAACATCAGCACACCACTTTAACATATGAACATATGAACATCCAAACTATGGCTTTACTTACGTAATATGTAGCTACTGATGAGAAGCAAACCACTTTAAACTCATAGTGTCCTGTATCAGCCCAGATCCTCCAAAAAATAAACATGGCTTATAACAAAAGCCCAAAACTAATTCCCATTGCTTGCAAAAGCCAATACCCATTACCCCGCACAAAAACAAAATCTTCCAATAAACCCTGCTAGCATATCAATCTCAAAACCAGCAAAATACAAAAAACTTCTATCTCTCAACCTAGTGTCCTAAGTATCAGGGAGAGTCTCCCTCACTGGACTTCCCTGGGACTGTCTCTCAGACAATAGGAGTTCATAAACTTGTCATACTCCACTTGTCTCTCCAATAGGGTTATCACATCTCCCCTCAATTCGTCAAGCTGAGTCTTGTACTGCTCAGCCTCTTTTTGATGTTTTTCAACAGCTTCAACCAAATGTTTATGGTTTTCATGGTCAACAACTTTGGGGCACTTTGGTATTATCATCTCTCCAAGACCTCGTGCATACCCCGATCTATGACCTTGTACGTCCCTAAACACCCCAGCTGCTGCCTCTGCAATTCAGACCTCGAGTTCTAAATCAGATAGCTTTCCAACCATTTGTTTCTGCACAAACAAAGTGAGCAACTTATTGTAGAGACATGTTGGACAATTCAAAACAGAACTAACTATGACAGTAAAACTATTATTTTTTTTATATAACTAAAACTATCCAACTGTTCAGAATAGTATTTTCCAGTAAAAATTCACATAAAGATCTTCTGTGGTGGAGGTCACAAATTCCCCCTTTTTCTTTGACCAACGAACTTCTTTGTAGAACTCCACCAAGTTCTTCGTAGAAGGACCCTGCATGCCCATTTAATTGAGTTAGATAATATGCATTTAATGGTGAAAGTAAGTTGAAATAACCAGATTAATTTATTATACAAGGATACCTTCTCTTCCAGTATCCTCACGAAGGACTTTCTTCCAGCAGTGTGATTAGTCTTCAGTTTCTTTTTGTTCTCTATATTTTGCATTAATAATTTCTATACATTCAATGTAAATGAAGTTATACGGTAATAAGGTCTAAGAAATAACCCAAAATAACATATAGGTCTATCACAATCAGACGATGGGACCAATAACTTGAATGCCTCACTTCCCCATCGGCCACATAATTTAACTCAAACCAAGGGCTCCACCGAGCTACACCAATTGGCCAATCCCTCTTCATGAGTTGCATACTTCAAATATTTCGTGTGCAACTGATGATGGAAGGCATTAAACCTTTTACGAAGCTGTTTCCAAACAGTTTTATGGTGGTTCTTCAAATCCCAATCAAATATGAAATCACCCAATGTTTAAGATCGTAGAATGTTAGGAAATTATGATACATTTATCAAACCAGAAAATTAATATGGGCGATGCTTAGCCGCAAGCGATCAATTAGCTCATCTTTCTCAGCCTCGGGGACATCACTCCATTGAGCATAACTCATGTCCCCATGATGCTTCAATATCCATGTTACCCTAGTGTAAATATGGTTGCATTTTTGCAACAAGGTGCTGTGTGCCCATCATTTATTTTCAGAGGGATTTTCCCATGCTTACGGAGCTTATTAAACTCCATACACTTTGCGGGTCCACGTCCACGTTTCTTTGGGGGCGACCACTAAGGGCACATGCACTAAGCCAACATTTACCTCTGTATGAGGGATACTCGATGTTATAAGGGGAGAACAAGACATAACCAGATCTATAAATTAATTAACAAAAGTATAACAATCAGTATTTATGTGCATACCAACTTACCATTGTCATTCCTATTTGTTACTACATGTGGATTCTCAGCCATTATTGGTACTACATGTGGATTCTCAGCCACTATTGGATTGTCAAAACAAGTGTCCGATACTCTATCAGGTGGCTGCGTTGAGTCATCCGATAGAGTATCACTGTGATCATCTCTAAGGGTAGATGAATTAAGTTTTGGATCTTGTGGTGGTTGTATAATAGTGGCAGCCCGAACACGTTTACTATCTGCACCTCGCCCACTCCCTCTACCTCTTGCATTTGGAGCTATCTTTTGATAGTTGTTGATTGTGATATATCGAGAAATCTGGTAAGTATAGATTAAACCCACTTTTGTTAACTCTTTTGAAGACAATGATAATACAAGTTATTTACGATATTATTACCAATCTCTGTCAAAAGATTACATGCTATGTTATAATTTCTCTATGTTATAAATATTGTAGTGTTAACTTTTTTTCCACAAATAACCATAAGAAATGTCTAAACCTATAGTACTGCCAAAAAATATTATCAACTGCTTCCATCTATGTAACTATAATGCAAAATCCTAAATATAATTGGTATAAAATTCTTTGGATACACCACATTGGTCTAGAAATCATCAAGTTGTTGGGTCTTAGGCAGAAAATATTTTCTACCTAACTTTGGAAATGGCAACCTTTAACACTGGTCAGAATAGTATGTAGAGAAGTTACCTCAGTTGTAGTCCAGGACCTCAGCAACCACTAACCTCCACCACAAGAAAGCTTCGCATTAACCTTCTAATCCATACAAAGCCACCAAAAACTGCTCCACCTCTCAAGCTTTCCACTGAAAGGTTATGATCACTCAAGTTCCAACCTTTTCAAACAGTAGAAGAAACTGTGAAAATGCTTTAGAAAATCCATCTATCTATGCACATTTCATGTATGGTGGATGTCAAAATTTGGGTGGAAAAAAAGGGTTGTTGAAGACTGAGAAGACTTATTATTTGAACAAAAAACTGCCAGAAAACTTTAGCTTGCATGTTGATAACAAGTTAGGGTAAGGACATCCATAACTTTAGGCCTTTAGCATCTAGAAGCTAAAGAATTTGTGTGGAAAACAAGGGTTGCTGAAGACTTAGAAGACTTAAAATTTGAACAAAAAAACTCCCAAAAAACTTCATCTGGCATGTTGATAACAAGTTAGGGTTGGGATGTCCATACCTTTAGGCCTTCAACATCTAGAAACACCCAAGTTCAACATGAAGAAAGTAGATTGTTCTATACTCTGACAAGGTTGGTAGAATGATCATGGGCCTTAGCTTCTGAAAGTTGGAACCTTTAATGACAGCTATCTCCAAAATATTTTCAGAAGAAGAAACTTCTGATAAGAGGCTGAAGGAACCAGCTGTAGCTTGCTTAAGCACATCAATGACAAAATGAAAATGACTGGCCTGCATATACTCCTGTTTTGTGTACTTTGCTGTCAAGAAAGATTTTTTATTTGAGTTAATTTTCACTTTTACCCCTTATTTTCCCTCCACGGCGTCAATATCTCCCGCCCATCATAGATTGCTAAGTTTAATTCCATCAGACTTAATTTTGTGCAATGTTACCAAATCTTAACTCATTTCCAATTTATACCTGGTACATTAAACCTTTCCCAAATTTTATTAGAAGATATTTGTAATTGAAGGAACCTCAATTAAATTAAATATTCTTGAACCAGGTTCCAGAACTTGTTCTCACAAAAAGATTGTATTTCTTGAACCGAGTTAGATGCACGAAGACCATATCAATTTGGGGTTTTTTTTTCCTAATTAATTATAATTGCAGGATATTAGCATACCAATAATTTAGATGTCCATGGTCAGATTATTAGTAATTGAAATATATGGAGAAATAACCTGCTAATTTAGTTTCAAATTATTAACTCTCAAGCTGTCCCTTAGATAGCCAAATAATTAACAAGCTGGGGGTTAGTGTATTATTCTTAATTCTCATTGATTAGTGTATTATTCTTAATTCTCATTGATTGTTCCCCCCAAGCCCCAATTGAAGTGGTTAATCAATGTATGATGGCATGCATCTAGAACTTGAGCTTAACCACAAAGATTTTTGCAGCACTTGCCTATATAACTAGAAGGTGGTTTTTTTTATCAGAAGCACAAATTCCTAGATTATAACTTGCTCTCACAAGCTACATAAAAGCAAAACAGAACCACAAATAATTCTTGCAATAATGCTAAACCTAACATCAACTTCCTCCAACTTGCCAAAACTTGGAAAAAACCTGTAGAAACAAAAGAAATCCATGCAACAACATTAGAGAACATAGTAGCATTGAACCCATACCCAAAATACTATAAGGTTGAGAAATATAACCAATATTACTCAATCCCATAGGCAACACCTCCACTCAAGGGTGTCGACTTTGGTTAGTACCCTAAAGAATAACATACCATGCTTTTAGACAATACTTGGCAGCGAATAGAATGAATGCCATAACAAAACCAATACATTAAAGATCCTGAGTGTGATCTTCTAGCCGAGGGAAGTAGAGTATACCTGAGAAAAAGAATATTATTTCCCATAGAAAACATAATCAAACTTAACTTTGATACGTAATAAAATCACCTTACATTGATTGGGCGTGTTAGATGGTCTAGTCTGACAACAAATCTTCATCGGTCGATAGATCCTCATCATCAGAATCCTCATTATCGCAATCTGTATCCTTTGATCCATCACAACCACTCTCTAGGTCATAGTCATTTATAAAGGCCATTTCTGTAGTTTGCTCATTAATGTTTTCCATCAGTACCAAGTCATCAATCGGGCTTGGTTCTAGGTCACTCCTATGTAGTGGAGTTGCCACACCAACATCAGCACATTCGACAGAAGTGTAAAGGTGAGATGACTCATCCTCTTGATAGGCATTAGTGTCACTTGTTTCTAGATCATGCTCTACATAAAAGGACTAGGTGGAATGTCATAAACATTCTTGTCTACATACTTTTGCACAACGTACGAACTACCTTTCACCCTTGGATCTTTGATGTAAAAACACTGTGAAACTTAGCATTCCAATACAAAAGGTTCATCTACATACCATGTCTGATCCATATTGACACTAATAATATGGTTATCCACATGTATTCCTCTTCTAGGATCACCAACGTCAAACCACTCACATTTGAATAAATAGACACGACGCCATCCCATGTAGCGTAACTCTACAACATCTACCACAATGCCATAAAAGTTTACATTGCTAGACTGATGTTCACCAGTTACCAACACACCGCAATTTTAAGTTTGACGACATTGTGATCGCTCCTTTGTGTGGAACCTTTTGCCTTTTATTACACAAGCAGCATATGATGCAACACATGGGTCAGGACTTGTAACGCCCCAATCCCGGAGGTCAGGAGAGTTAGCTCTTAACACCTAAAAGCAACTTAAATAACACAACTATAAAATCCAAAAAATCCCATAAAATATTAATCCATTTAATCAGTCCAAATATTTAAGTTCCTCTATGGGGACAATAAAGAAATTCTCAATAACATAAATTAGAAATCCTCCAAAAACTCGAAATTATCCTTAACTCATCAAATCAAAATACCCAAAAAAACAAAATCAGTTTACTAACTATGAATCTCAAATAAAAACTTGTACCCTTAGGCACTTATTCCACTTCGATCATCACAACCTGCTAAAACTTCCTACTCTTGTTCTTCAACTGAACCATCAAAATTATCTGAAAAATATATGAAGATAAGGGGTGAGTTATCAATAACTCAGTAAGCAGAGGACATATACTAGTGTGTAAACATGAGCATTTATAAAGTTCAGAATGCAGAATCAGAATATTGTTTTCAAAATGCAGCGTCAGAGCATGTTATCAAAAATATCAGAGCGAATGTTCGAAAATATTCATAATCAAAATCCCTTTGGCATAGCATAAACTAAAACATCACATCTTATATTATCATATCATAACAAATACCATGTTTAACCCCCATGGTAGGGTTGTGCAAACTCCGCTAGCTAACCGAGTAGAAACAGAATGTGAATCTTCCCCTTATTCATTCTCGGAGCCTCGAGTGTGCACATAGGAAAGACCACGCAGAAGAATTACTTTGTTTCCAAAGTGGGTGCAACAGAAACAAAACAGTTGGTATCAACCCAAACAGAAGCCACTCTTAGCACCCGTGGTAGGTCAAATAGATCACCATCCACAAACCACATCCCGATTCAGAATGTCATGCCAAAAGTTTTCAAAAATCACATCATATCAGAGAACAGAACATCTTCAGAACAGAATGGAATCAAATCACAAAACATAATTTTATGCTCAAAGTTTCATATTCGCTCTCTTTTGCACAGTTCAGAAGCAAAATGCAAAATAGCTCATGTCTATACTAGTCATGCCAGAAAATACTTTATTCTTAAACAGAATTTTATGAGTAATGCAGAACAAATGACTGAGGTAGTTCAAATCTCATTTCATAACGAAACATGCATATTTTCAAAAATCAACCTCAGCCCATTTTATTTTTATGCAAATCTAGCATAGGAACCCCGTTTACCTAAACTTCTTAAGTACTATTCTGAGTCTTTCCACAATCATGCTGAATGAATGTCAATTGTCACCTATACAAAGCATTAAGCATTACTAAACTTCTAAAAGGACTTACTAAAACTCTCCGTTTACTTAAATTCATACTACAAAAATAATTTTTTTAAAAAAAGTAATTACTAGCTATTAGAAGTCTAACAAAATACTATCGTCGTTCAAAGTGTATGATAAGATCATATCAGTTAATAATCAGATGGCCATTCAGATGCATGGTACCAATGCAATTCAGTTTCAGGGTGGATGTGCAAGCCACGAACTCAGTCGTGGTCCACCATAGTATGCTAGAATACTATTAGCGGCTCCCCTTGCTGCAGCGGGACATGGGGCCGGTGCACAACCTTGCATACAGGGTTAAGTCTGTTGGCCAATCATATCAGTCAGTTAAATCATATCAATCAGTTAAATCAGCTCAGTCAGTTACTTCAGATAAATTAGTCATGCATAGCATAAGCATCAGTATGAATAGTCATGAATTTTAAGCTCTTAGCATGAAAACTTTTATGAAACCTTATGTTTATTACGTTTACGTTGTGATGGATTTCTTACTGAGTCTTCGACTCATTTTAGTTTGTTTTCATGTTTTTAACCACCCAGGTGAGGATGATGATCATGAGCAAGCAGGCCAGGATTAGAAGGAGTAGTTGTTTTCGTTTTAGACCTTCTAGAATAAAATTTCTTTGATGACATAAATTTTTATTCAGATTATTCATTTAATTTTTTTTGAAGACATTTTTATTAGACAGTTTTTCTACAAAATAAATCATAATTTCAGTTATTAAATATGAGATCTCTTACTGGGTTTATTTTTTAAAAAACACGTGACACTCCTAGCCTAAGGAAGGGAGCGTTACAATTTGGTATCAGAGCCAGGTTGAGAGATTCTGTAGACTTTGTGAAAAAAAAAAGAAATAAAAAATATTTTATTAATTCTAGAATAAGGTCACTAGAATGCTCCTAGCCGCTCGAGAGTTATCGAGATACTTTTATGGTATGACATTTTATAGCTCTTACTAGTTAACACTATTGTAGTTATTATTTATGTTAGTATCGAAATATTAGTTAATTGTTACTTTAGATTGTGGCACATGACTAGGAATTTCATGTAGCATGGATATCTAGAATTTTATGAGAATTATGTGTACTAGAGTTACGTGTCAATTTGGTTATGACAGTGTAATTGATTGAAGGAAGATGAAGTTGGAAAACTTTTATTTTAAGATTGATAGTGTATCTTATTCATGAGAATGGATGGAAATGACTTATATTTGATGAAGTCTTATTTAAGATAATTAGGGAATGTAATTAGTAGGTTTTGGAGTTATGGCAGAAATTTGCATAAGGTGTTTGGTATTTCGCAATGTCTGATGGAGGGTATATTATAGGTGATATGATTCTCTCGCCTAGCATGAATAAAGAGAAAATGAAAAAAAAAATAGTAGAAATCTCATATGTCGTGGAGTTAGGTAACAATAGAGTTATAGAAAGAAATTGTGGAGTCAATAAATTTGCGTGAGAACTTAAGGTTTACGAGTAGAAGATGATTTAAGTACACGTATGCCTCAGACATGCATATTAAAGTTTTAATGATTAGGGCGGCATTATTGGAGAATAGCACGAGATGTCGAGATTTGATCTGGAAGTTTAGTTGATATTGCTATGCTTATAATTGGAGATATGGACCCATAACCATAGGCACATGATCATTGTGGTATTCCATTTTTTTAAGAATTTTAGAATCGAGATATTTTGTAGACTTTGTGCTTTGATGAATTTTAAATTGCTCTTTATTTGAGGTTATTATTATATGAGGAGATTTATTTACCATTTTATGTGGAAAGTTTATTTATTATTTTATGTAGAGACAGTTACTCACTATTATTTGAAGAAAGATAATGGTTTGAGTGATATTATTAATAGGTTTTGGAAAATTTTGCTGTCGGGGTATACACCTTAGCTTGTGTTATACTTCTGTAGTGTGTAATCATTGATAGTAAGTGCACGTGTAAACTGATTAGCTAGGAGAATGTGCGAGATTTAGGAATAAATAAATGAGGTTTAAAATTTTGAAATGTTAGGCTCGACTAAATGATCGAAGATCTAAAATCGAAACATGGAAAGAATGCGATGGACAAGTATGTAGGTTGCTTGATGTATTAGCAAATTCCGAGGATGTAATTTTTATAAGGAGGGGAGTTTGTAACAACTCGATCCTAAGATTAGAATATAAGATAAGTTTTATGTATTTTTTATTTAACTAGAAATATTCTATTATTATTATTATTATCATCATCATCATCATCATCATTATTATTATAAGATTTTACAGTTGTTAATTTTAATAATTACTATTATAATTTTGTTTGAATTTGCTAGAGTTTTGTTTATTATTAATAATTATACTAGATTTTATTAGATTACTAGAGTTTTGGGTTGAATTTAAATCTTGTTTCTTCCTATCCCTACGACATTCACGGCAACAACTTGCATGGGAGATACACATTCACATTACGCAGTTTTTCTACCATTTGTTTCTCTAGGATTTTTATCAGTTCCTCCCTATATATATGCGTTACAGACTTCACGCAACACAAAGAAGGAAAACTCATGCATTAGTCAAAACATCCCCACGTTTCAGTCCTGTTCTACACTTCTTAAAACAGAGCAACCAAACTAGGCGTTGCCGCAAAGCCATACGGACACGACTCAGTGAGACACAACAACCGAAATGGCCGCGACTCGACGATGGAGCCATCGCAGCGATTCCACTAAGGAGACCATGCATGACCGCGAAAACCACCAGGCATGCCGCCAGCCACCACAAAAGACATCGGCAGTGGCTCTTGGCCGTGTACTTGTGCTCTCATCGCCAACCACCTGAAGGGACATCGAACCACCTCCCAGCCACCATAGAAAGAGTCGACCAGCCCAACCCAGTCGCACCCACTCCTTCTTTGACAGCCCAAGACCGTCGCCACCCTCATCTCTCTCTCGACAACATTTTAACGTGACAGAGCACCCTCTCTCCGACTCACGTTCTCTCTCTCTCGGCCTCACCACCCTGCCCAGACAAAGCAGTCGCGCCGTCGACCACTTCCGGCCACCCAGAATCGCCGTATCGTGCCGCTGCCCTCGGTGAGTTTCGACTCTGTCGGACGTCCCTCTCTCGAGCCTCTGTTCTCTCTTCTAATGATACATGTGTTTTAAGTGTTCAGGTGTTAATTGATAATATTACATATATGCCCTTTTATTTCTATTTATCTAGTATCTTGAAGGATTGTTTTAAGTATAATTACATTTGTAACTTTTACAGACTCTAGTGATCTTTAAATGAACTTGTATTTTAAATTGAGCTTGTTCTCATATTATTTCAATAATTGTTTTAGTAATTTTATTAGGCTTAATATTAATATTTTTAAGGTTGAAGTTTTCCTTAAATAAATATATTAGTTTAAAGGCTCATTTTATAAGAAAGTATTTAAAGAATTTGAAATATATTTTTTTAAGTATACTATTGAGCCTAGTATTTTTGTTAATATTTCCTTTGCCAATTTAGTCGGATTTTAAGAAATTTATTAAGTTATACTTTAAATAGGAAAATTAAGGAATATGTTATGGGTTTTGAATAATATTATGATTAAGTCTACTTTTATTAATCGAATTTTTTTACCAAATATTTTAGATTCATATATATGTATATATATATATATACAGTTAAATTATATTTGAAAGATTAGATATCATATTTCAGCAGTAAAAGATTTCTTATAAGATTTAATAATTATGTTAAGAAATGAAACTTATTTTAAGAGTTGAAGTTTTATGATTTATTTTAAAATAGCTCAAGTATTCTACTAAATTATAATATATTATTAGTATTTAAGTAATTTAAATACTGGGATTTATTTGATTATGGTGTTAAGCAAAAAGATTTATTTGACTATCTTTTAGATTGTAAATTTAATTAAGTAGGATATTAGTACATATTGTTCCCAAACAGATTTAGTGATAGTTATTATTGTGTATAAATGACGAGTTACGAAGTGATATTCAAGAAGAAGCGCAGCGAGGTAAATAATTTGATCATAAATTAGGATCATTACAGTACATATTATAAGTATTATTTAAGCCAGTTTATTGACAGCCATTATTTATGAACCGCTCATGTCATATGTAAGCATATCTCATCAAGCATAGTATACGATCATGTCATTCCGCATCATGTTCAAAATTCAGAAATTATAATTATGTATGTATTATGTCATGCATCTCATGTGTATAAGACACGTAGTTATCTTAAGTTCAAAGTGCAAAATAAGATCAGATCAGTTAATAATCAGATGACCATTCAGATGCATGGTACCAATGCAATTCAGTTTCAGGGTGGATGTGCAAGTCACGAACTCAGTCGTGGTCCATCATAGTATGCCAGAATACTATCAGTGGCTCCCCTTGCTGCAGCGGGATGTGGGGCCGATGTATAACCTCACACACAGAGTTAAGTGTGTTAGCCAATCAGATCAATCAGTTAAAATCAAATCAGTTAGTTAAATCAGCTCAGTTAGTTATTTTAGATAAATTAGTCATGCATAGCATAAGCATCAGTATGAACAGTCATGAATTTTAAGCTCTCAGCATGAAAACTTTTATGAAACCTTATATTTATTACGTTACGTTGTGATGGATTTCTTAATGAGTTTTCGACTCATTTTAGTTTGTTTTCATGTTTTTAACCACGCAGGTGAGGATGATCATCACAAGCAAGCATGCCAGGATTAGAGGGAGCAGTTCTTTTAGAATAAAATTTCTTTGATGACATATTTTTTATTCAGACTATTCATTTAATATTTTTTGAAGACATTTTTATTAGACAGTTTTTCTACAAAATAAATCCTAATTTCAGTTATTAAATATGAGAACTCTTACCGGGTTTATTTTATAAAAAACACGTGACACTCTTAGCCTACGGGAAGGGGGCGTTACAGGACCGCATACTATAGCATATAGGTCAGCAGAGATAGCACTAGGGTCCATTCTACGCTTCTCTTGAACCTGACAAGCCAAGTAAACAACAAACCAGCATATTACGATGTTGCCTAAATAAACAATTCACTAGTTTATGGGTTGCTCATATGCCAATATAACCTACACATTTCTTCAACCATCTTGGAAACTGTTGTGAGTGAGTCCGATCGATAGAATTTGGGTGCTTTTCCTTACATGTGTTGTAGTGCTCACTACATAGAGAAAGAAAGAACTATTATTATGTTATTGTGCCTAGCAAGAATAGCTAATAAAAGCTATTCCCAACTAGCAATAATGAGTTCATAGGAAACATTATTAGTAATCGGACAACATAAAGAATTAAGCCATACTCTAGGTAGGTTGCAATCTCAGTACAGTTGTTGAGGACGTACCAGCGTGCTGACTTGAACAATTTATCATCTAATTGAAGTTGAGTTGAAATACCCAAGGACAAAATTTCTGTGTGAAAACTGAGAACTCGTCTCGGCCCTCATCATCTGGTAACCCATCAATGTTTCGGTCTTCCCGATTGAACCTCGTCTCAATATCATAGAGATACATCGAGCAAAATATTAAGTATTCTACATGAATATACGCTTCCGCTATTGATCCTTCTGGGTGAGCTTTATTCTTCACATACCGTTTGAACTTGCTAAGGTACCTCTCAAAAGGTACATCCACCTATATTGAATTGAGTCCCCAAGCAAAGCCTCACGAGGTAAATGAACTGCTAGGTGGACCATAACATCGAAGAACGAAGGGGGGAAAATCATCTCCAACTTGTATAGAATGTTGACGATATCACTGTCAGGCTGCTTCAATAGGTTCCGATCAAGTGTTTGCGCACATAATTCTCTGAAGAAGTTGCTAAATTCAATCAAGGTCAAGCTAATATCCTTTCTTAAATACCCACCCACTGCAGCAGGAAGTAGTCTTTGCATGAAAACATGACAATCATGATTCTTGAAACTGGAAATTTTGCAATCCCACATAGAAACACAAATGAGAAATATTGGCAGCGAACCCATCAGGAAATTTCACAGCCGACAACCACTCACAAAAACTTTTCCTCTCATCTCCATGTAATGCGAAGGTAGCAGGTGGCATTGTACATCGATCACCATCATGTATCAAATGTAATTCTTTTCTTATACCCAAGTTGGAGAGGTCACGACGTGCATTGATATTATCTTTACTTTTTCCAGGAATGTTCATCAACATGCCCAAGATGCTATTGCAAATGCTTTTCTCGATATGCATAACGTCTAAGATTATGTTGAAACTTAAGTGTGGACCAATATGGCAAATTGAAGAAAATGCTCTTTTTTGTCCAATTCAACTCTTCAGGAGTGTGTTTGCGCTTCTTTGAGCACTTCCCAAACGACACATGTCCAATACAAGTTAGTTGACCGAGTAAACTCTGGTCCTGTTAACAAAGTTGGAGGTGTGCAGTGATCTTCTTTACCATTGAAAATGCTTTTTTTTTTTTTCCTCCATGTGTGATCCAGTGGTAAGAATCGACGATGCCCCATATATGTATGATTTCTGCCATAGGTCAACCACATGGAATATGTGCCTAGATTGCATGATGGGCACACTAATTTCCTTTTGTTTGACCAGCCAGAGAGGTTACCATATGCAGGGAAGTCATTGATTGTCCACAATAGAGCAGCATGTAGCATAAATGTTTCTTCACTAAAGGGATCATATGTCGCAACCCATTTTCCCAAAGATTACTCAATTCATCTACCAATGGCTGCATGTACACTTCTATTTCATTCCTCGGTGATTTTGGCCCAGGAATAATGAGTGATGTCATAAAGAATGCTCTTTCATGCATAACCACAGCGGAAAGTTATACGGAACGAGGATCACTGGCCATATACTGTAAGGTTTAGCCATATTATTGAAAGGGTTGAAACCATCACTTGCTAGACCCAGTCGTACATTGCGAGCATCCTCAGCAAACCACCTATGTTCTTCATCAAATGTTATCCAAGCCTCTGAATCAGCAGGATACCGCATATTAATGCCATCATGTGCTCGTTACTCTTTATGCATCTCATGTCAACTGCTGTCTTTGATGACATATATAGTCGTTGCAACCTCAGCTACAATGGGAAATGTCATAAGAGCTTTTGAGGAATTGGGCGACTTTGTGTGTTGATTCCATCCACCTAGATGCATTACATTTAGGGCACTCATTTAGCTCAGAATTTTGCTTCCTATATAAAATGCAGTCATTAGGACATGCATGGATTTTTGAGTAACTGAACGCCAAACCTCGTTCCATTGATCACGACTCTTTGTATGAGTGTGGCAAGACAACATTAGGAAATGCTGACCTCAACAACTTAAGCAGCATGTCAAATGACTTTATTGACCAACCCCCAATCGTTTTAATGTGTAGTAATTTTACGATGAACGAGAGCTGTGAAAAAGTTTTTATAACCATCAAATAGTGGTTGTCGGGCATCATTTAAAAGTTTCTCATATGCTGAGGTTTGTGTAGGTCCAGGGATTGGAGGGGCTTGGTGTTCATGAGGAGTTGTAGAGTATTGCCTGATGCCACATCAACAAACGTTCCTGCCATAAAGTCACCCAACATCTAGTCCATGTGATCAATATATTCTTCTTAATGACTTACCTCCACGTTGTCATCAGAATCGTTGAGAGTTTCGAATGGATCCTCATCCGCATGAAATATCTAGTTGGTGTAGTTGGGATTAATCCCTGTAATGAACAAGTGGGTTTCCACCTCACTGATAGGTAACCAAATATTATTAGAGCATATATGACATGGACACCAAATGCAACCACTTCCCATCGTGTGGTTTTCTGCCTGTGTAAGGAACTGCTTAACCCCTTCAGCATATTGATTTGATTTAAGTCTGTCACTCAAATTCATCCAACTCTTGTCCATCTTCAAAATGGGAATTTAAGAAATTAGCTTGTAGTTCGCATGTACATGTTTTACAGGGAGATATGTAGGGAAGTAGCATGTGAGGAAAAAGATTGATCTACTAGTTATGAAAAAACTTTATGATTTGCATGCCGAAATATTTGAATTTTAATACGATGTCACTTCGTTGACTTATTTCATTGGGTAATGGGGAATCGTGGCTATTTATTTCATGCTCGGCATAGTATATTGCATGGGGATAATCTCAAGACCCCTTCGACTGTGAAGGGGCAGGCCAAGTACATGAATAAGTGAGAAAACAAAA
>NW_024475774.1:0-41986 GCF_004785595.1 Juglans microcarpa x Juglans regia
CTTTTTATTTCTTGAGTTTGATATATCTTATTCTAGGTGGTGTTTTTAGTGAATTGTTCTGCTGTATCATGCCGGAATGATTTTGTATATATCTGAGTCAGAAATTTGGGAAATGCCAAATTTTTACATATACTAGCTCATAGTTGGATAATTTTGTATTTATTTTAACTTATGACTGAGGAACCCTTGCTTTAAAAGGTCAGCAATATTGTCAGTTAAACCGCAGAGACTATTGTGAGCAAGCAACCAATAGTCTTATAAATGCAATTACTAATGTTGTTCTTGTCTTGAGACTTACTAGTGACAGGTAAATTACTTGTATTGTGACTATTTAGCTGCACATTACTTGACATGGACCATGTGACTTACTAGTGAGCTAAATGATGCAGGTATATAGATATGATTATTTTTGTGGAATTATTTTTGTGCATTCTTAACTGGTTGTAGGAGAGGAACGTAGAAGATGTACATATATTTCTTCTACATACACTTGTTCAAGCATTTGTAGATTTTTATGAAACTCTTTATTGATCGCATTTTGTTGTTTCAGTCTCTGATTCTATGAGGTAGAAATGGTTTAGATTCATATCAGTTTTCCTACTCTTAGACTAAGATATGGCGTTTCCATTCCAAGGTATTATATCATCATACTATTACTGTACTTGATGAATACATGTTTTTTTTTAGGTAGAAAATGTTTTAAAATGGCTATGCGGTTGTGCTCAAATGCCTTGATGTCTCAAAGGTAATGTGGATCTCTCTGATCTTCTTTCAAGCATGGATGATCAAATTGCAAAAGCAAAAGAGCAGACACTAAGCACGAAGGATATTTTGGACAAGGAAGAGAAGTGGAGATATGCAATTGAGGAGGAGAAATGGCTTGAAGAATATGAAAGGGTAAAATGCAAAAATTCAATCATTCTATTAAATGCCAATCCATTTTCTGTGTGACTAATGGAACCTTATAGAACCTGCTTCTTCCACTTATTCTGTTTTTATTTTTGAACTAAATTAAGCTATTACACGTCTCCCAAATAGATAAAGTAAATGCAATTACAAATGTTGTGGCGCCCACGACCCCATATAAAGAGACACGGGAATCGAGATGCCGGATGATGACAACAGGGTCACACATCCCAACGTTAGTGCCAAGTGTGTGTACATGCAACAGTGTACAAAAAACACAGCGGATAATTAATACAACTAAGTACCAGAATTGTTAATACAATTTAAACAATCAGTAAAAAGGTTTAAAATTATACAGTCATCCAAAATAAATATTTTACAAGTCTCAAACCAAAACGAGTGATCCCAGATCACTCCTCGGGCGGAGCCGAATCCTCAGGCTCACCCTCAGCCTCATCTGCATCGAAATCTGCGTTACCACAAAATGGTACCGCAGGTAAGTATAACCAAATAACCACAGATAAAAATACATTAATGCGACCAACATGCATGCATATGATGAAATATGCATTAATCCAAAAATACTATTTTTCCCGAAAATAGATATTTTCAACACACGCCAAAATCCCATTTTGGCCCAAAAAGAATACTCCGTCATTTTCCCAGAAAATGACCCAAATCAATAAAACTCATTTTCCCAGAAAATGAATCACATAAAATCCTTTTAATCAACACACGCTATTTTTCCAGAAAACAGCCCATTATTCCATTAACCAATGCACCATGATCTCCCCTAGGGATCATCCGCACGTCCTGGCTTCGTAGCGATGCTCAGTTCCGCGCCCAGCGCGTTCGTGGCCAAGCACCCACTACGCAACGAGCGATGCCCAGTTCCGCGCCCAGCGCGTACGTGGCCAAGCATCCTCTAGCCCCCCAGCAGAGGGGCCACGGAGTCGGCACGAGACCATCTCGTCCGATCCCGTTGTCGCCCAGCGACAACCCAGGGGACGTCACTCAGTATATTCCGCTCCCGAGTGACCAGAGGAGCTCCACCGAGATAATACCCATCTCGGCTTGGGGTCGTGATACACACGCACCCAAAATCCTTTAACACATGAAAACCAGTTTTCATGAAACACATGAACATGAATGCATGTACACGAAAACCAGTTTCCTTTACAAACATGATCATGCGTGCAATATGCCATGTACATGAACAACACCAACCAACAACCAACATTCACAATACCAACCAAACACCAACTCCGTCCACAATCCATCCGACCCCGAACTCCTCGGACTCAGTCCGGCATGTCCAACCAGATCACAATAATATGAGTTAAAAAAATATATTTAAATCACGATAGTTCTTTGGAAAAATACTTACAGTGCTATATAATAATTTCGAAGGATCATGGAGCTGCAAAAGGTGGCGACACAGCAACGTAACAGTGTAAAATACACTGTGGCCGTGGGTCTCAAATACCCACTTTTGAATGGGGACAAACTAAGACCCGAAATTGATAGGGTAGGGCCTAGAGAGGTCGGTGAAGCCAATGGTGGTGGTGGTTTGCCGTGGGTGGCGGCGCAAATGGTGGTTTTAGGCCAAAAATACCCAAATCGGAAATGGAGATTGATGGCTTCACCGGTGACGGATCGGAGCTGGGTTGGGTCCATTGGGTTGCTAGGAGGTCGAGGATGAAGTGGTGAAGAAATGGTGGCCGGAGGTGGCGCGACGGCGGCGCTGGAGCTCAAGATGCGCGCGGCTTGGAGTGGCGTGGGGCTAACGGCGCGATAGAGGCTGGATTTAGGGGAGGGTCGCCGGCCGGTGGGGAGCGAACGGAGGGCGTGTCCGCACGGCGGCGCGACGGCGGTGGGTTGGGTGAGGAGAGCACGGGGAGGGAGGGAAGGGCGTCGCGCGGGAGGGGGAGCTGGGAAGAAAAGAAAAAAAAGAAAAGGAAAAAAAAGAAAAGGAAAAAGAAAATGAAGGGAAAGAAATGAGGTCCAATCCTCACATCTTGGGTCACAAAAATGATCCAACGAAAATGATTTTAAAACAGCAAATCAATTAAAATAATTAAACGTAATGATACAATGAAAATAAAATAATTAAATCTCACAATCAATTAATTTAAAAAGAAGAACAATTTAAATGTACAACAATAAATAAATATTAAGAAAACATAACAATTTAATTTTCACAATTTAAAGATCATAAAATAACCATTTAAAATATCCGATAATTATAAAATAAGAGAATAAATTTTTGAATTATTAAAATAATCCTTCAGTAAAAATACACTAAAATACGGGGTGTTACATCCTCCCCCCTTAAAAAAAATTTCGTCCTCGAAATTAGCAAGGTCAAACATTAAGCTAAAACAGGAATAAGATTCAACTAGAGCAACTTAAGAACATACCGCCAGTCAATCAAATAAATACGGATACTGCTCTCTCATGACAGCTTCTCTCTCCCAAGAGAAATCCTGAGCCAACGGATCGCCCCATGACACCTTCACCAAAGGTATTGTCTTAGACCTTAACCTTTGCTCTTTCCAATCCACAATCTGAGTCGGGGCAACTTCATAAGAAAGATTAGGCCGAAGTTCAATGCGTTCAGAGTCGACAAAACGCGGCTCTAGCTGTCCAAAACTCTTCTTCAAAGACGACACATGGAACACATCATGGACATCCCCAAAATAATCCGGCAGGGCAACTCTATAAGCAACTAGCCCAACTTTCTCTATAATCTGGAAAGGACCAACATACCTCGGACTAAGCTTTCCCTTCTTGCCAAAGCGCTTAACCCCTCATCGGAGAGACTTTAAGGTAAACCCAATCACCTATCTCAAATGATAAGTCTCTTCTCCTTGTATCTGCATAACTCTTTTGGCGACTTTGGGCTTCCGCCATTTTAGTCCTTATAAATTGAACTTGATCCTTCATTTCTTGAATTATCTCAGGCCCAATCAATTTACTTTCGCCAACTTCATCCCAACACAACGGTGATCTACACTTCCTCCCATACAAAGCTTCATACGGGGCCATCTGAATGGAGGAATGAAAACTGTTATTATAAGCAAACTCAATTAGCGGCAGGTGATTCTCCCAACTCCCTGAAATTCCATGACACAAGACCGCAACATATCCTCAAGAGTCTGAATAGTACGCTCTGATTGACCGTCTGTCTGAGGATGATATACAGTACTAAACTTCAACTTAGTGCCTAAAGCTGCCTGCAAACTCTTCCAAAAATGGGACGTGAACCGGTCCCGATCCGACACGATACTCTTGGGTACTCCATGCAAACACACTATCCCTTAACATACAACCGAGTCATCTTACCCAAATAGTCGGTATTATTGATAGGCAAGAAATGGGCACTCTTGGTCAACCGATCAACTATCACCCAAACTAAGTTCTTTCCACTAGGGTCCTCGGCAAACCCACAACAAAATCCATAAAATATCATCCCACTTCCACTCAGGAATAGGGAGAGGTTGAAGTCTACTAGCAGGTCCTTAAAGCTCAGCCTTAACTTGACGGCACGTGGCACATTTCTCAAAAAAAAATATGGCGATATCCAACATACTCGTATTAGTCCTCCACGGCACATCACGACCAGTATTCCTAGATGACTATGCTAACCAAAATCTTATTTTCCACAAGAACCTTAATACAATATCCAGAAAATTCCAATGATCAATAGCTCCATACAATAATCCATGCTAACCTCAATCAGCTCCTATGCTACAACTTCTAAACCTCCATTGAATTCTACATTTGGTAACCTAATGGCCACTTCCAAGGTTAACCATCAATAACAAATTGCACAACCAAAAGATTAATCTCCAACTACAAGCATCATCTAAAAATTCAAGTCACCACTAATTCCTCAAGATCAGCACAAAATCCGAACTCCTAACTACAACCACAAATATCACGCTTCTGCTGCACACTCTGATAATTCGCCACATGCATAAAATTTATGTCCTCATAAAAACTAGCACCATCGAGTACAAGGTGGCTCCATACCTACTAACCAAAAACTCTTACCACCTTTTGGTAGAAAATACTCTTTTTCCCAAAACCAGGAGTTATCACTCATATTCCTCAATTAACTCCTGCTGCCTTGATCAAAATCAATATTCCGCAAAATACATCTATGATCATAGACAGAAAACCAACCTCAGCATCCCAAATTGAAAATAAGCAACCTCAACCCAAAATATATCCGTCTCATCTACGATAAGGAACATACCTTAAAAAGATTCGATTCCAACCCGACCAACCAAAAAGAGCACCTATAAACTTCTATCCAATAATCTAAACCCAAAAGCTCATCACCGACATTCAGAATAACATCTACTCTAGCGGTGACTAAACTCATTACGAACCATCATTGACTTCACCAAAACATTATCAAAACCTATTTGATAACTCGCCCGCCTACTTCTACTCCTATAAGCTAGTATTAGTACGACTAGTTCCTTCAATAACACATCACTATTAAACCTCAAGGCCAGCCATATTGCTCAAATCATCAATCCACCAAAAGCCAATGCAAATCACCCAAGGATCCTAATGCTTGATTAACTCACATACTTGATCATATTATTCATCGCTAATGCCTAAGCTTCAACTTCCAAGATCTTATCATACACCAAACATGACGACCCATCAATCTCTCTTCAAGTTAAATAACAATGTCCTTAATTCAACCAACTGGATTCTCAATCTCCAAAGAAAGTATAACCTCAAAATTTAAATTCCTAGGTAACCTCAAGTCACAATTAATTCCTATAGATAATCACAATAATTATTGTCAACCATCATTCCATTGAGTAATCCGTTTCGACTACACACTCCGATTGACTCACCAAAAACTCCAAACCAAAATCTCTTGAATTTAATACTATTGTATTTATTCATCTTCAACACCTACCCAAGACACTTCTTCCAAGCCAAAAATGAGACAAGGACCCCTGTACTCTCCGAAATGCATACACACTCACCACTACTACGCATCGATCTCATGCACACTTAGCCAGAACCAATAATCCTCCAAACGTGCAAGTGATCTGTCACTACCATTTCCATCATCTGGGCCTATATCCTCGAAATCAACAAGAATCATTTCCTACGTCCGCACCATCTATTATTCCTTAAAATTGATATGGATTAAATCCTCAACCTGTCACTAACCTCGAGCTAAAAACAATCATTATCTGAACTAGATCAACATCTTCAATCCTCGAAAATACACAAACTAGATCATTACCTTCCATCTCCAAAGAAGTTCTCTCCTAAAAATTCTCATATCAGTAACTCAACTCTGATCAATCCTAATTTAATGGTTACCAACTAATCAATTGATAGAATAGACCAAGCTAGCGTACCAAGTCTACAAAACTAAGAACTCAAATCCTATTATAATTCAACCCTTCAACTCTGCAATTCTAAAACCTTAAACCAGATAAAAATCATTTCCCAAAATCTTGAAGATCCATGACCTTAAATCTAAAACATTCACCTTATAAAACTTGTAAATTCTAAAACCCAAATGTTATCAAATGCTTATCAAAGTCGGCAAATCGAAAACTTCTAATCTAAGTAATCCTCAATGCTTGTTGAACCTACACCTTAAATCCAATAAACTTATTTCCTAAAAACTATGAGGCCTCAAACCTTAGGTGACCTTCTCAAAAATCTAACCTTGGAATTCGTTGAACTTACAACCTCCTACTCCATAAACTCACTACATAATTTCGGAGCTACGACCTCAATTAACCTAAGCGATTTAAAACTATTTCCCTCCTCAGTTGCGACTTGAGTTCCTACTCCAAAGAGTTCACCCAGATCATGCCGTTCCCTTCAAGCCTCGATATTAAAACAAACCAGTTGCCAAGAGTTCAGGCCTACTACACTAAATGTTCAAGCTAACAATGACATTCACAATCGTACCATCTTCCTGCCATAGCACAACTCTTAACCCGCTTTTCAACTCCGAACAAAACAAAATAAAATAAAATTCATAAATAAATAATATACAACAAAATGAATAAAACCAACAATAAAATATCATAAGATAAAATGAATAAAACAAATGAAGTAGTGCACAATAAAATAATTAAAAATAAATAAATAAAATAAAATAACCTGCCATAAAATAAAACAAATAATATAAAATAAACAAACAAGTAGTATACAATAAAATAAATAAAACCAACAAAATATAAAAACATAAATAAATTAAAACCATTAAAATAACATACTTCAAACCAAATAATTTCAAATCACAACTTTAAAACTTTCTGGTACTCCACCTATGGGACATGTGGTTTTACCCAGAGCCGAACTGCTCTGATACCACCTGTGGGCCCACGACCCCCATGTAAGGAGACACGGGAATCGAGACGCCGGATGATGACAACAGGGTCACACATCCCAACGTTAGTGCCAAGTGTGTGTACATGCAACAGTGTACAAAAAAACGCAGCGGATAATTAATACAACTAAGTACCAGAATTGTTAATACAATTTAAACAATCAGTAAAAAGGTTTAAAAATTATACAGTCATCCAAAATAAATATTTTACAAGTCTCAAACCAAAACGAGTGATCCCAGATCACTCCTCGGGCGGAGCCGAATCCTCAGGCTCACCCTCAGCCTCATCTGCATCGAAATCTGCGTTACCACAAAATGGTACCGCAGGTAAGTATAACCAAATAACTACGAGATAAAAATACATTAATGCGACCAACATGCATGCATATGATGAAATATGCATTAATCCAAAAATACTATTTTTCCCGAAAATAGATATTTTCAACACACGCCAAAATCCATTTTGGCCCAAAAAATACTCCGTCATTTTCCCAGAAAATGACCCAAATCAATAAAACCTCATTTTCCCAGAAAATGAATCACATAAAATCCTTTTAATCAACACACGCTATTTTCCAGAAAACAGCCATTATTCCATTAACCAATGCACCATGATCTCCCCTAGGGATCATCCGCACGTCCTGGCTTCGTAGCGATGCTCAGTTCCGCGCCCCGCGTTCGTGGCCAAGCACCCACTACGCAACGAGCGATGCCCAGTTCCGCGCCCAGCGCGTACGTGGCCAAGCATCCTCTAGCCCCCCAGCAGAGGGGCCACGGAGTCGGCACGAGACCATCTCGTCCGATCCCGTTGTCGCCCAGCGACAACCCAGGGGACGTCACTCAGTATATTCCGCTCCCGAGTGACCAGAGGAGCTCCACCGAGATAATGCCCATCTCGGCTTGGGGTCGTGATACACACGCACCCAAAATCCTTTAACACATGAAAACCCAGTTTTCATGAAACACATGAACATGAATGCATGTACACGAAAACCCAGTTTCCTTTACAAACATGATCATGCGTGCAATATGCCATGTACATGAACAACACCAACCAACAACCAACATTCACAATACCAACCAAACACACAACTCTCCACAATCCATCCGACCCCCGAACTCCTCGGACTCAGTCCGGCATGTCCAACCAGATCACAATAATATGAGTTAGTGCAAAAATATATTTAAATCACGATAGTTCTTTGGAAAAATACTTACAGTGCTATATAATAATTTCGAAGGATCATGGAGCTGCAAAAGGTGGCGACACAGCAACGTAACAGTGTAAAATACACTGTGGCCGTGGGTCTCAAATACCCACTTTTGAATGGGGACAAACTAAGACCCGAAATTGATAGGGTAGGGCCTAGAGAGGTCGGTGAAGCCAATGGTGGTGGTGGTTTGCCGTGGGTGGCGGCAAATGGTGGTTTTAGGCCAAAATACCAAATCGAAATGGAGATAGATAGGCTTCACCGGTGACGGATCGGAGCTGGGTTGGGTCCATTGGGTTGCTAGGAGGTCGAGGATGAAGTGGTGAAGAAATGGTGGCCGGTGGTGGCGCGACGGCGGCGCTGGAGCTCAAGAGCGCGGCTTGGAGGGGTCGTGGGGCTAACGGCGGCGAGATAGGGCTGGGATTTAGGGGAGGGTCGCCGGCCGGTGGGGAGCGAATGGGAGGCGGTGTCGCGCACGGCGGCGTGCGGCGGGGGTTGGGTGAGGCGAGGACGCACGGGAAGGGGAAGGGGCTGTCGCGCGGGGGGAAGCTGGGGAAAGAAAAAAAAAAGAAAGAAGAAAAGAAAAGAAAAAAAAAATGAAGGGAAAGAAATGAGGTCCAATCCTCACATCTTGGGTCACAAAAATGATCCAACGAAAATGATTTTAAAACAGCAAATCCATTAAAATAAATTAAACGTAATGATACAATGAAAATAAAATAATTAAATCTACAATCAATTAATTTAAAAAGAAGAACAATTTAAATGTACAACAATAAATAAATATTAAGAAAACATAACAATTTAATTTTCACAATTTAAATCATAAAATAACCATTTAAAATATCCGATAATTTTATAAAATAAGAAATAAATTTGATTTATTAAAATAATTATTCGATAAAAATACACTAAAATATAGAGCGTTACAAATGTTGTTCTTGTCTTGTTTTGCTTCTCTTTTAGTATTGTGGCATTCATGTTTTGACTTATTGACATAACTTTGAGTGGTTCCACTATCTTGATCCAAGCAGCAAAAAACCCATCATCAGCTTTTCCTGCTTTTTAGAGAGATCAATTGATAAGTCAAACTAAAGAAGAGAGTCATCTAGTTTTACGACCTTCTTTTTTTTGGTTTTGTAGAAATTTTTTCACTTGCATGAATCTTTCCAGCCATCATATATTGCAGGGAATAAGTATTTTTGGCGTTAAAGATCGTCTTCTGGCGGCACAAAGTCATTGGGAGAAGTGCTAATTTCTCATGACGAAAATTAACCAGGATTATCTACTTTTTACTGGCGAAGTTTTTGGATTTTACTGGTGATCTCCTTCGTCGCAAAAACTCTATTATTTCTGAATATTCCCAAATCTCACCGGAAATAGGCAGTTTGCGCACAATAATTGCAGCTACAATGCGGCAAGCAAGCATTTTATAGCCGGAAATATGCTTTTTCCGATTATTCTTGTCGCCGGAAAAAAACTATTTTCTTGTAGTATAAATAAATATAACTAAACTGAAAAAACAGGATAAAGAATGACCGATCCAATCCGATTCCTATGGAGGTTCAATCTGGTTCAGGATGGGAAAATCCTGGACCGAAGGGATCCGGTCCGGTCCCAAAAACACCCTCCAAACTAGACCGAATTCACGCTACAAGGTACCCATCATTTAATCAGCTGTCATTATTGTGAGGAAAGAAGCTAAACACAAAAACATAGATTTTCTTATAATTAATTTCAAAATCAACCTCATTTGCATAATCAATTCATTCTTGATACAATACTAAAATACAACTCTAAAGTGAACAACAATAGTCCTTTGTCCTCAAATGACATGGAAGAGGACCTTGGAGTGACCAATTAAGCAACAATTTCTGATAAGATAATAAAAATGCTAGCTAGCGTTTTATGGTATACAAAGTTTGTAAGAAAGATAGAATCAATAGGATAATAGCTGCCAATGTCGAAAGCATAGCCCATGGAGTGCTGAAATAATTACGCACAAGCACAGCACGCCATCTAGGCCATCTACGTTGGCAATATCCATTCACTTTCTTGCAAAGTCTTCCATAATAGAATGTTTTCAGATAAGAATTATGGTAAAGCTTATTGAAGAACTGAACTGCATCCTTTCGATTTAACCAGCTATCAATAATCTCATTCTCACAAAGTAAATCCATGTCTTTTCTAGTGTTAATAAGGTTGCCTATGAGTACGGCGTAGGAACTCAACCTGGACTCCAATTCGGGTAGCATTGTTCAAAGCTGATAAGATTTCGAAAAACAGTTTCTGTGGTCTCTTGGCTAAATAATGGAGGAATTTGAGAATGCCATCGTTGAATTCTATATCCAAGATGCTTTCAGATGTACCCTTCACGAGTTTAATTCCGGCCTCTACAAGGGCCGTGGCAGAAGGCATGACTTCCCAATACTCTGAGTTGCTCTCTTTCTCTTTAGATGATGAAACCAACCATTTTCTAAGCAGGTCAACAATATGCTTGATGCCTTGGAGAGGCAAAATTGTGGTAGGTGGTGGTATGGGTGAAAAAGTGCTCCCAAAGAATCTAATGGCAAGTAGAAGTAAAGAATCGTTGTAGGTTTGTTGTATGGTCACGTTGAACAAACGCTCAAGTACAATCCAAGGTACTTGGTTTTCTAGTAATATCAAGTCATGGTATAGAAATTGAAGCAAAGAAGACGTGGAAAAAATAGGGTCATCTTGTTCTCTAAGCTCTTCATAGGCCTTCTTGCGAAATAGCTCAATGATAAAACAACCATCAAGTACCAAAATTTTCACAAATTCTTCCGGAGTGTATTCAATTGGTTCGGCATAATACTCACGAGCCTCTCTCTCCACATCTTTGATGGAATTGACTAAATCTATTACCCTTTTCTTCCTTGTATCTGGAGACGATATTCGAGTGATAAGACCATGCAAGTACATGACTTTGAATTTTTCTGTGGATCTCATGTTTGGATGGCCATGGTGTATAGGGCCAAGAGAAAATGAATCTGGGATAAATGCTTTTTCATTTTGCCTGTAGTGTAGATTGGGAATTTGAAGATGCAGCACTTCCATGACCCAAGCAAATCATGGGACTCCGTATCTTCAATTAATGAAGATGCCAAGCCTTCTGTATTGATGGTAACACTATCTCCAGTCACAGCCATACTTTGATTAATCTATTTCTTGGGAATGACAAGAGTAAGGAAAAATAAGAAGAAAGTCAATTGACATGAATAAGAGTGCATCCCGTTCCTCCAAAATGAGTTTTGCCAAGTCCTTTTCATTTTTGTTTGAGCATCCAAAAGAGAATATTAAAGTCAGCGGAATGTAGATTTTGGTAATGATCGTGATCCTTAGTTTTGTATGCAATAATAATTGATATAATTTTAAAATAATTAAATTACATTTTACATAATAGAGTAAAAGTGAGATATTGAAAGAAAACAAAATAGTAACCAGATTCAGTAGCACATAGCTAGTACATATATAGCCAGGAAAGTTTGAGAAGGGGATAATGGATCTCTAACCTTACTAAACTTTCAGCAGCACCAGATCTAGGTTTGAGTTTGGCACCATAAACGTAGTATAAATCTGTCACAAGTGATCGAGGAGCTTCACACGAACACATATAAGATCGAAGATGATAATAATAGAATTAGCTAGATTCAGTAGTAACAGCGACAAAAAAATAGATGAGAAGATGATGGAGGCCGGAGCATCACCTGAGAATCTCGAGTTGAGGCCCGTTTTGAATTGGAGATTTTGGTTCGCCAATCTTATATTTTTCTCGTCAACTGCATGCATTATGGTTGTGCATGGAGGCCGTGCCACTGTCAACAAACGTGCATGTGCGAACCACTACAGAAAAAAAAATAAAAAAATAAAAACACGTGACTACTGACAACACAAACGCCTAAGTCAACTTTTAAGTCTGATTCATTTATTTCCCAAGCTTCGAAGCATCTAAGAACGTGGCAGCTTTGATAAGAGGAATCGTTCCGCACAGTCAGATCTAAATTTTGTAGGGATCTAGGATTAGGTCGTGACCTAGTTGAGTTGGAATGAATACAAATTAAACAGGGTTGGAAGGATTTTTGAAGATGAAATTTGGGTTAGCAATGAAGGGCGGGACGGTTGCCATCGAATGCCTCCACCAATCGATGTTGTTGGAAGTGATGACAAGGCCATTTTGTGAGATTATATACATACATATATATATTATATATATATATGTGTGATGGGTAGAACTGGCTTGAGAGCGCTGGTATTAGTTTCTTCAAAAGTCAATGCATCTTCAAAATTTGAAGAAATGTAGATAAAATGATCTATATTAGCTTATTGAAAAAGTAAAAACTTGAACTATGAGTTACAATAATTTTAAGCATATTTTCAAATTTAAAATGCACTTTTCATCTTCAAAATAATATTTTATTGTAAAAATTATCCAAACTGCTTTGCTTTTCAGTTTTTATTTTTATGATTTTCACTTCCCCTTAGCGCCTTTTCACTTTCATTTTTGTATTTAGTTTGAAATATGTGAATGAAGATATATTATTATTAATTAACATATAGTTAGTGTAATTACAAAATATGAAAAATTAAAAAAATGTTGTTATTTAAAAAATAATATTATATTATTATTTGACTAATCTAACGTGGAGTAATGACTAGAGAGATTTTGAATTTATGAAAAATATATACTTTTAATCAAATTTTGAAGATGATTTTGATGAAACCAATAGTAATGCTGTTCTTTGTGGTATATCTATAAATCTTTTAACAGTGGCGAGCCGGCCTTTTTATAAAGGATCTGTTGATTCATGCATGTGAACTACCCTGTTCCTCAATAGCCATGCTATATATATCTATATATGTAATATTTGCAAACACAAAAAAATTGTTAGTTTCATCGGATTGGATAAAATTAAGCAATGGTGTGGAATCAATATAATTTTTTATCCACCCCATAACGAGTTTAAGGCACCTCTTGGTCGTTTATGGGCCAATAAGATTCTCTCCAAAGGTGTTCTAGTCTCCTACCTACCAATTTACACGAATGACACATCAGGTCTTTTCTCACTGTTGGGAAAAATTGTGGAAGACATAAAGGTATATGTGTAAATACTTTGTAAACTAGATAGGACAAAAACAAATTAAAAAAGAGAACTCGGTATTGGATATGTTGGGATGGACATTTTCTTTAGAGTAGATTCTGCTGCCTCTAAATTTTAACATGCAATAGATTTCTTGATAGTCTACTTCCAAAATACAATAATGTCGGTTTCTGTTAATTTCTTTTTCAATACACACAAAAGATATCCTTGAATCTGAAATAAAATAGTCAAAATCCAAAGAAAGAAATACAAGGGGTGACTGTTTATCTAATTTTTGTTAGAGAATTTTGAGTTAATAAATTTGTGAGTGGGGTTCCTATTTATAGAAAATGAAAGGGTACTTATGAAAAGTCACAATTTATATATATATATATATATATAAATGAATGGGTACTTGTGAAAAGTCATGGCTTCTCAAATTGTGGAGAATACATTGAAATATTTCTAATTCACCGAATGGCATAACCCCTTATTTTGTAGCTAGGCAGTTAGGACTCCTATCTCCAAGCGGCATACATTAGTTCAAGTCACTATGACACATTTTTTAAAATTCTTGACAATCAAACTGAGACATTGAGCAAGGATAATGGTTCACATTGTAAGGGGATTTTCCCACTAGGCAAGGCCCATTAGGCTTTGGTACTAAAACCCTGCCCACTAGTGTCCATACCCACGTAGGGAATAAGGGGTCTACCAGGAAGGGGCGTCGAATGGACGACAAGACTGATTAGCCTGATGTTCCACGACCGTCTTCAGAACCCAGGGACCTATACAGACCGCAACGGAAAATGAGGAGGGCCCTCGATCTGTCAGCACCAGATCATTTACGGCTCATATGGCCCAAACGTAGGGTCAGAGAACCACACCGCATTAATGACATCCTTGCAAAGTTACACGCCACATTCATGGAGCTGACGCAGAGCCACGCTGCATTAAAGAAGGTCTGATAGCAGATACAGAAAAGAAGACATAGACTTAGTGGACGAAATACTATTTACACCTTCCCTAGACCACGATATAAATAGCCAACTCCAGGTACCAAAAAGCTCTCTCTGATCTCTAGAATCATTTACTTATTTACAAACTTCCAAAAATATTGACTAACTTTGCCATCGAAGGTTACCGGAACCTTAGGCCACCCTCTTAAAGTCGCAGTTTTCTCTATCTTTTGTAGGCTCGTTATTGAATACCTGAGTTGTCGGAGCTTGGTCCAAAGGTGTGCGAAACACAATGTTAATAGTGGCACCATATGTGGGATCATAGTAGATCTTGTGTGTCTTTCACACGCTCGAGATAACTCATTCCAGGAAACTCAGAGACTTGCTGAAGCTACTGGAGACATGGAAATAGGCCAGGCAAAAAGCCAAGTACGTGGGAGTAGGAAGGTTGCAGTCGGGAAATACCATGCATATGTGAAAGAGCAATGCACCCAGTGGAGGATATCACACTTTACCTCAAGCTCCAGATTGCGCGGAGGTTATAAGTGAAGTCCGACATGAGCAGGAGCTCCGGAAGGCTAAACCAATCGGATCACTAGAGCTTGTTACCCTTCACCTAGATTGACCAAAAGCTACAGTGACATTTAGCAACGAAATGACGTCTGAAGCTCGAGACACCATGCAACAATTCCTCACCAAATATTTGGATGTGTTCACATGGAACCATGGGGATATGCCCGGGATAGCGCTTGAAATCATACAACACAACTTGAGTGTGGACTCGAAGGCCAAAGGAGTTCAGCATAAGTGCCAGAGCGTCATTGCAAGACAAATGTCGCCATAGCAGAGGAGGTAGACCGATTGCTGGGTGCGGGGTGCATCTAAGAAGCTCACTACCAGAGTGGTTGTCTAGTGTAGTGCGTGTGAAGAAGCGGAGTGGTAAATGGAGAATGTGTGTCAACGTCACTGACCTCAACAAAGCTTGCCAAAGGATAGCTTCCTACTTCCACGCATTAACCTCATTGTTGACTAAACAACGGGTTATCGCTTGCTCAGCTTCATGGATACCTACTCTGGGTATAACCAGATTTGTATGAACCCCGAAGATGAGAGAAAACTTCATTCATCACAGACGGAGGCTTGTATTGCTGTACGGCGATGCCCTCAGTCTCAAGAATGTAGGGGCCACATACCAGCAGCTAGTCAACCGTATATTCAAAAACCAGATAGGAAGAAATATAGAGGTTTACGTGGACGACTTGTTGGTCAAGAGTAGGACCTTAGAACAACACTTGGATGACTTAAGAGAGGCTTTTTCGGTACTGCCAAAGTACCAAATGAAGCTAAACCCAGCAAAGTACGCCTTCGTTGTTGGGTCGGAGATGTTTTCGGGGTTCATGGTATCCAAATGAGGTATCAAGGCCAATCTCGAGAAGGTTGAGACCATCCTTAGCATGGCCCCATTGTGAAATATAAATGCAGTGCAAAGGCTGGTTGGGCGGGTAGCTGTCCTCAACAGATTTGTCACAATATCAACTGACAAATGCCTAGCTTTCTTCAAAGTCTTGTGGAAAGCGAAGACATGGGACGATGAGTGCGACTAGGCATTCAAAGCCAAATCCGGTGTCGAGAAATGTTGACAATGTACTTGGCTGTCTCCCCCAGGCGGCTTCTTAAGCATTGGTACGTGAGGAATAGGGGGTCCAAAGTGGGTTTACTACACCAGTCGAGCATATTGGGGAGCTGAGGCTCGATACCCCGCATAGAGCAGTTAGCTTTTGCATTAGTGGTAACTACGTGAAAGCTACGTCCATACGTTCAGGCTCACCCGGTACGAGTCTTCACAGAGGCTCCTCTAAAGAAGATATTGCAATGATCGGATGCCTTAGGAAGACTTATGAATTGGGCAGTGGAGCTGAGCGAGTTCGATATTGATTATGTTTCACGAGATACCTTAAAGAGAACGATGGTGCATGTCTGGTAAAGCCCTGGCAAGTATTCGTTGACTGCACATCTTGCTGGACTAGAGGAGGAGTGGGAGTGCACATCGTGGCATTTGAAGGAGAGGAGCATAATTATGCCATTAAGTTGGCATTCAAAACAATGAAAAAAAGTAGAATATGAAGTGCTACTTTCAGGATTACAGGTGGCCAGAGCTCTATGAGCCATCGAAATTGAAGTTTGGGCTAATTCTCAAGTGGTAGTGAATCAAGTGCGATAGGAGTTTGTTGTAAAAAGTGAAAAGTTAAAGAGATATTTGGCATTGGTAGAGGTTGAGCGCCCTCACTTCAAATACTTTCAAATTTAGCCAATGTCAAGGATAGAAAATTAGAAAGCAGACAAGTTGGCACATGTTGCATTTCGTACGGGAGAATTCTCCCTGCTAAAAAATACGAGGACTAGGACAGTGAAAGTACCCGTTGTTGGAATCGAAGTAATGGAAATATGGCCCGGACCCCAGATTGGGTAGGGGACACAATCAGGTACTTGGAAACCAATGAGGTACCTGAAGACTAACAGGAGGCGAGGAAGATCAGAAATAGTGTGGCACGCTACACAATGATCGAGGGAGTCCTATACCGGCAGGGTCACTCGACACATCTTTTAAGGTGCATCTCCTTAGAAGAAGTGTAGTTCGTGTTAGCAAAAATACACGAGGGAATTTGCAGGAATCATTCGGGAGGACAAGCGCCAGCTGGAAAGGTGATGAGAGCAAGTTATTGCTGGCCTTAAGCCCTACGAGATGCCAAGGATTATGCACAGAAGTGTTGGAAGTGCCAGGAATATGCCATAATCCTCAATTACCAGCTAGAGAAGTTGATGTTGATCACATTGCCTTGGCCGTTCTCCCAGTGAGAAATCGATTTGGTTGGACCACTTCCCCCAGGCAAAGGAGGAGTTAAGTTTGTGGTTGTAGCAGTAGACTACTTCACCAAGTGGGTCGAAACTGATGCCTTAACTACTATTATTGCGAGCAATATCACGCGATTCCTGTGGATGTTAGTAGTTTGTAGGTTCGGCGTCCCGCCCACTATCATCTTGGATAACAGAAGATAGTTTGATTCCGACCATTAACAAAATTGGTGTCTAGAATTGGGAATCGAGTTCCGATACTCGTCCTTCGGACATCCTCATTCCAATGGGCAAGTTGAGGCAAACAAAGACGTTGTTGGGAATGCTCAAAAAGTGACTTGACGATAGAAAGGGAGAGTGGGTGGAGGAGCTCTTCGCAGTGTTGTGGGCATACCGGGTCACAGTGAAAACTTCGACTGGGGAAACTCCCTTCACCGTCACGTATGGTCACGAGGCAATGCCGTCAGTAGAGATCAGACTCCCCACATACAGAGTTTAGCACTTCAAACAAGAATCTAATGATAAACAGCTAGACCTACTAGAAGAGGTCCGACTAGAAGCTGAGATAAGGATCACAACCAACAAGAGAAGGGCCGAGAGGTGTTTTAACAAGTGTGTGCGGCCGAGAACGTTCAAAGTCGGAGTCTAGGACTCAAAGAAATGGGAACTACAACGCCGAACGAAGGAAAGCTAGGCCCCCAGTGGGAGGGCCCCTACGTGGTCGTTGCCACAAATTGTCCGGGCTCCAATTGCCTCAAAGAGTCTCAAGAAACAAGCTGCCGCACCTGTGGAACGTCGAGCACCTGTGGAAATATTACTGCTAAGCTGGTTTCTTGTTATAACTTTTATATGTCCACATGCTCCTGTTACAAGCCCTAATAAAACAAGGTTTTTTTTTTGGTGTGTTTCAACGCCTAATTTCAGAAGCATAACATAACGCGCCAAGTGAACTCTCTTACGAACAAATCAACCCATTCCATCTGCAAAGTCAACTTCGCTAAAGAAAAACTCCTCCAACGACTTAGCTCCCTGCGAGATAAAAAGGGAAAGGTAGGCCTAAAATGTTGTCTTATCTCTTTGGCAGAGGTGTGCAGGTTGTTCCTTGATCAATTAAAGGTAAAGGCTTACCTTCCTCGTAAGTGTCAATGGGTCGGAGCGGGTTTAGTAGCACACTGCACGAACAATTTACCTCCCTACAGGGTACCATAAGGACAGGTAGGCCTAAAGGTTGGCTTATCCCTCCCGTAGAGGAGAGCGAGAGCAGCTTCACGGCTGCCTGAATAACTTAACCTGATCCCCGCTGCAGTGAAGTGTGGAAGAGTGTCCAGAACAAATTGCCCAAACAATTTACCATCCTAAGAAGGATGAGAGGGGAGCAAGCGGCTAGACCTCCTCGTTCGGGAGAGTGGGACCATCCCCGAGTAGGCCCGAATACCTCATCCCGACCACCATCACGGTGAAGGAGAGGATAAGCCACATCTTTATCCGAACTATCTCCTCGTGGGGCAACAGAGGAAAAGGTAGGCCTAAAAGTTGCTTTATCTTTCCACAGTGGAATACGAGTCAGTCCTCAGCTACTTGAAGGAAAAAGCTTTTACCTTCCTCGTAAGCGTCAAAGGGCGGGTGTGGGTTCAATAAGAGACTGCCCAAACAATTTACCTCCCTGCGGGATACCATAGGGAAAGGTAGGCCTAAAGGTTGCCTTATCTCTCCCATAGAGGAGAGTAGGTTTAGTAAGAGACTACATAATCTACCCTGACTCCCGCCACGACGAAGAGTGGGACCAGCACCAGCCTGACTCAAAATTACCCTTTCCTACGGTGTCAAAGGGTTGAAGCGGGTTTAGTATCAAACTGCCCAAACGGCTTACCTACCTACAGGATACCATAGGAAATGGTAGGCCTAAAGGTTGCCTTATCCCTCTCATGGCGGAGAGGGGGTCAGGCCCCGAGGCTACCCAAATATTTACCTCGACCCAACTGTGGTGAAGAAGCAGACCAACTACATCGTTATCAGAATCACTCCAGGGGTTGAAAGACGCGGTTTGGCGTGACGCATTCTGACCTCTCCCTAGCGAAGAGCGGGTCAAGTCCACGGACTGCTCGAATAATTAAGCAAGAAACGAGGACATCATCATCACCAACAACGACGACAAAGGAAGGGCATCACCAGTGAGTATCATCCAGCATAGGCCAGAGAGTCCAGGTTTACAACACTAATTCCTATAACGAGAAGTCAGGCATAAGGCTGCCATTGCCTCCCCACGATTGCGCAAAGGACAAAGATATGACAAGGAAAATACGAAAAGCTCCTACACCACAAGAAAAGTCATGAAGCCTTGGAAAGACAGACACACAAAGAAGGCCGACAAAAAAAAAAAAAAAAATGCAAGCCAGAAAACCATCAACAAGCGGGGCCGTCAATTGTTGACTAGGCACTGGCGGGTTGGATCGCGAGAAACACTGTGTGGCGAACCCTCACTACCGAGCTCCACCCAGGCTGGACCTTGAAAACAAAAAGGGGAAAAGAAAAAGAAACAAAAAAGAAGAAGAGAGAAATACAGTGGATAGAATGTGGGAACCACATAACTGAGTAGTCAACAAAAGATAATTTTATTAATTACTGAGATCTAGAAAGAACAAGTTACATCATAAAACCGCAGGACTACAAGAAACAAGTTACATCATATAGCCGCAAGACTATAAGAAACAAGTTACATTGTAAAGCTGCAAGACTACAAGGAACAATTTATATCATAAAGCTGTAGGACTACAAGGAACAAGTTGCATCGTAAAACCCATACCTTCAAAAAACAAGTTCCAATGCCCGACCGTAGATCTAGACTGTAAAATGGTCAGGGATAAACTAAAAGGACCAAAAGATTGCACTGCGCTTGGACCGATGTGAAACTAGATAAGCTGAAAATCTCCAACAACTATGAAGATACCGCTAAGAGTCGAAACATCTCAGATTTGATTCTACATTGTGAACCGCTTACTGGAAGTAGGCCATTCAAAACTACAATGAAGCCGATGAAATTATACTTTCGTGCGAGTTGCAAGCAAAGGTCTCCACCATTGCATTGTGTCAATAACACCCGAGGTAACCTCAAAACATCGACAAGGATGTGATGAGGCAACTAATTGATCATACGGTGATTGCATCATTTAGGAAACTCCTGAGATTGCCCACCAGGTGTCGAGAATAGCTTTGAAGTCGAGCCCCTTACACAAAGGGGCGAGAACGAGTGAGGCTCAATAAGCAAAAGGGTGAGAAGGAGAACAAGGGCTTTGGGACCAGACAATAGAGGATTGGCAAGGAGATCTGCCTGAAAAATCCGCCCTCAACTGGCTGGTTCATTCCCAATAGGGCCATCGCCAAGGCCATTCGGAATAAGACTCTTCCCAAGAATGTCGCGTTGCCGCAGGGACTCCTCGTGCGGGGGAAAATCCTCACGCTCATAACTCTGAGGTCAGACTAGGGGTTATGAAGAATGTAAGTCTTCATCTACTACAAGGCTTATGCATAATCGAATTCCCATGCATCGTCGCAGATACCACGAACATAAGATAGCTCCTAAAGCAAGCCGTGGAGGGTAGCTTTACAGCCTTCGAGAACCAACCTATTCACTTCCAGGGTAGAATCCTCGTCTTTCCTTTGTTGCCTTTCCTCCTCATGGTTTTCCTCCTTATTGTCATTGACTCGTTAAAATTTTGAACTTTAGTCTCAAGCCATTTGATCGACTGACCATCTGTGTCTTGCTGCTGATGCAGCTCCCAGATTTTGGCCTGCAACCTCTCAAGCTCCGACTGGGACTTGTCAAGGGATTGTTGCAATGTGTCTCTCACCTCGCAAGTGAGCGAAGCATCAATGCGGAGCTTGTCGACCTCCCCCTGGGATCTTATCAAGTTGGTTTCTTCAGCCGCCTTCTTTTGCTTCTGCTCAAAAGCTGCGTAGTCCAAGGCCACCTGAACCAGCAAATGAAGGTCCCAGTTCTCATTCCTCAAATCTGCTTGCTTGTCCGCAATGAAGGCCACTAGACGCTCCAATCCCTATCACAGAAATCCAGGTCAAAACCAAAGAAAGGAGAAAAGAAAAGTCTGAGGAATTGGCAAGTGAAGGTTTACCCTTACGAACAGCCTTCGAAGTCTACCCTCCATCTCGTGGAGACGGTCGGCACGACTTGGCAATGGAGTCGTCTGAAGATCAGCTAGAACTTCTTCAATTGCTTCCTCGCCCACCCCTTCGTCAAGTGCACTAGATGCCATGGCTCCCACGACCAGAACGTAGGCCTCTGCCACCTCAACACTGCCCAGGAGAATGGTTTTGGTCATAGGGGCAGCATGAACTGTGACTCTTCAGGTAGGCAACATGGCATGAGGTGGGCTCAGTATCGGGACCACCTTTTCGAGCACTCTTGGGGCCACCAGGAGGGATGGAACATTATCAAAGTCAAAAGAAGTGGACGAGATCCTATGGGGTCTGTTCCCCCTTCCTTCAAATTGGTGGGCTAAGGGAACGACTGATAGGAAATGGCGTGATTGGACTCATTTGAATACTCGCATTAGAGCGCAGGTTAACGGGAGTAGTCAATTACTAGTGAAGGTTGTCCTCCGTCAACAGAACCTTAGAAGAACTGTCACCTGGAAGCTCCCTCACCCAGGTTCAAGCAATCCTGAGTCTCAACTTCTCATCCAAGGTTGGTTCAGGGCGACTGGTCGAGTTGCCGTCTACGGTGCCCCAGTTGGGATGTACATAAAATAGGCATTTAAAGGTCTGGCCGGCCAGGAACTCCCATCCTTCACTAGACAAGAAGAAGAATCTGCAGGTGTATCCCTTCACAACCATATGCCGTGCCTCCACCCTGGCCAGTTTTTGAATTGGCTGGAAACTATAAATGTGCCGGCCCTTCCACACTAGGTTGTGAGTAAAAAGAACTCGTGGGGCATGAGGTCAGGGAAATTTGATCCGGCCTCTTCCAAAACACGACGCCATATGACACAGCACAAGACTAAAATCCTCCATGATGGGGGAGGAAGCTGAGTGGGCACCAAATCAAAGAAACCCAACACTTCACGTACATGGAGTAATTTGAGGGAGGGGTTAGCTCTTGTTCCTGAACGGCTGGACATATTAGCTAGTAATTTGGAATGGTTGGATTTATGCCCCTCTTGTAGAGTCTGTAATCTTATTACTTCAGTCTTTGACCATAGTTGTTTGGTTTTGAACACGGATGGATTAGTGCACAATGTTTCCAGGAGGCCTTGGTTGTTTAAGTTTGAGTCCATATGGGTGGAAGAAAGGGGTTGTGAGGAAGCTATTGCAAATGCATGGACCAATGACTCTGCTGCCTCTTTGGCTGATAAAGTAGAACATTGCTGCAGCAATATGACAGTTTGGAGTAAGGAATATTTTGGTAATGTTCGACATAAATTGGCTGTGAAGAGAAGGGAACTAGAACAGCTACATAATGTGCCTTATCTTCCTTACCCATCGCATGAGATAAGTCGTGTTAAACATGATATTAATTACCTCTTGAAAAAAGAAGAATTGGAAGCGGAGGTCCAGTTGCAATGGTTGGGAGATGGGAATCAAAATACTAAGTTCTTCCATTTTAAGGCTTCTCAAAGGCAGCAACACAATATTATCACCAAACTATGGATGATGATGGTGTTATGCATGAAGGATCAGAAATGCTTCCAATGATACATGATTATTTTTCAAAAGTATATTGTAGCACTAATCTTTCTAATTTTGATGTAGTATTGCAGCTTGTTCACCTATGTGTTTCTATTTCTATGAATGGTGATTTAGTGCATGACTTCACAGCAACTAAGATAAGGACAACCTTGGGTGATACTATTGGCATCTAGTAGGTGATACTATTATTATCTCTGTTTTACAAGTGTTGGTTTTGGTGTTATGCCTCCTGGCTTAAATCTTACAATTATTGTATTGATTCTAAAAACCAAACAACCTGAGTACATAAAGGATTATGGACCCCATTAGTTTATGTAATGTGCTCTATATGGTCATTGCTAAGGTATTAGCAAATAGGCTGAAATTAGTTTTACCCGGAGTTATTTATGAAAATCAATCAGCATTTGTTCCTGGAAGGCTGATTATAAATAATGTTCTAGTGGCTTTTGAAACTGTGTATGCTATTAGAAGAAGGAAATGTGGAAAGAAGGGTCGTATGTCCATTAAATTGGACATGAGTAAAGCCTACAATAGGGTTGAATGGATTTTTTTGGAAAAACTACTGTTGTGTATGGGTTTTAATTCTCAATTCATCCATCTAATAAGGATGTGTATCACTTCAGTTTCGTAAAAACTTCCTATGAATGGATTTGCCACCTAGCCTATTAAGGCTACCCGTGGTTTACGTCAAGGGTGCCCTCTCTCTCCCTATTTATTTGTTATATGTGCTGAGGCACTATCTGTATTGCTTAAGCAAGCTGAAGAGCAATGCCACTTGAGGGTATTAGTGTGTGTCATAATGCTCCCCGGTCAGTCACTTATTCTTTGCAGACGATAGCATTATTTTTCATCAAGCATTTATTTTAGAAAATCAGCATATAAAAGATTTGCTATCTAGTTATGGTGTGGCATCGGGACAACAACTGAATATGGGAAAACCAGAGCTTCTTTTTAGTTGCAACATGGAGCCAACCATCATGAATGCTGTTAAAGGAGTGTGGGGTGATCAGGATATTCAGCATGATGCTAAATATCTTGGTCTACCCTCTTTTGTGGGAAGATTATGATTTCAAACATTTATAGCAATAAAGGATAGAGTTGGGAAAATTATAGGGTTGGAAAGAAAAGTTATTGTCACGAGTTGGCCGAGAGGTGTTGATTAAAGTTGTAGTACAAGCTATACCCACTTATATAATGAGCTGTTTGAAGATTCCAAAAGGCTTTTGCCAAGAACTTGAGGGGATAATTGCACAGTTTTGGTGGGGACAAAGGGTCAAGAGAGAAGGATTCATTGGCTGAAATGGTGCAACATGTGTAAGTCAAAATTTAATGGCGGATTGGGATTTTGGGATTTGGAAGCTTTTATTTCAGCATTATTGGCGAAGAAAGGATGGCGTTTATTTCAATCACAAGGATCTCTCTTTGTATCAATATTTAAAGCAAAGTATTCTCCCAACTCTAATTTTTATCTTCGGTGTTTGGCTCAAAGCCATCTTATGTATGGCATAGCATTTATGAAGCAAAATCCGTAATTAAAGCTGGAAGTTTATGGCAAATTAGTAGAGGAGATAAAATTCGAATATGGAAAGCTAATTGGCATTCTGATTCTAACTCCAGAAATGTTATTACATGCTGCAATACCCTTGCTAAGGATGCTTGTGTAGTTGACTTATTGGATGACTCTTCTCCTAGTGGGTGGAATACATATTTGGTAAAACAGGTATTCATTCCATTTGAGGCTAATACTATTTTAAAGATTCCTTTATTCCTACATTGGGTTGATGATAAATTAGTGTGGAGTGGTACTAAGAATGGTATTTTCACTGTAAAGTCAACGTATTATTTTTCTCTTAACTCAAAACATGCTTTGGATAATGGTTATAGTAATCAAGATTTTCATTTACCTTCTTTTTGGAGGTCTTTGTGGAATTTACAGCTTCCAAATAAGATTAAAAATTTTATATGGAGGGCTTGTAAGGATAGTTTGCCTACAAAAAATGCTTTTATTTCAGCGGCATATCCTGGGTTCTAGTAAATGTAATTTTTGCCACAATACTTGTGAAGATGTTTTCCATATTTATGCAAGTGTCCTTACTTTCTTAGAGTGTGGACAATGTATTTTGGAAGTGATTTGAGGTTGATATATGGATATTCTGGATTTGATAATGCTGTTAAAGCAGTTATGAGGCTTAATGATCATCTCATTTTGACCCGCTTCTTGCTAATTGTCTGGGGTGTGGAAATTTCGTAATTTGAAATTATTCTAGCAAACAAATCTCGATGTGTATGTTGTGGTTGGAAATTGTTTTGATTATATTGAGAACTACCAGTTAGTTCAAAAGCATGTCAAAGTTCATAACCAACTTTCTACCTTGCATTGGTATCCTCCACCCACTACAAGAAATAGCCCCTTTTGCGGCGAAACTTAAACGCTGCAAAAAGTCATTTTTTTGCCGCAATTAAACTTTACCGACTTGAAAATTTCACTGTGCGTTGGACGCCAATGTCTGGAGGCAAATACTTTTAAGTGGCGAATTTTATAAATCGCCGATAAAAAATTTTATTTCCCGCAATAGAATTTGGCTGAAAATGGATAAAAATCTCGTTGGCAAAACTTGTTGGAGAGCTACCCACCCCGTTGCAAATAACTTTTTGTGGCAGCAAATAATCACCACAAATAAAAACAAATTTGCCGGAAAACATGATAAGTAGCGACCACATACCTTTGAGATTGAGTTTTATTGGTGATGTGAAAGCGCCAAAAAAAATTGATGTGTTATTTGTGTCAAACAATTTTTCGTTGGAATAGTTTATTGTGGCGATGTTTAGTCCTTTGGAATAAAGTATTTGTGGCGTAATAGAACCCTTGCAAAAAGTTGTGTTTTATCGGAAAAAAAATATTGCATTTTATTTCCGTTGGTATACATTTGTTGCTGGAAATAAGCTTTTGCAGCGTTGAGAGTGTGAAAATTTTGTAACTTATTGCGACAGTTTGTTGGAAATGTTCAATTTTGTTGAGGTTTGAAAAAACCAGGATACTTGTTGGCCATATTAATGCTATTCACGTCAAATATGGCCTTAGTTTTGTTGCTTTTTAAAAAAAATGTATTTTTACATTTCACATGTCACTGCTTAACCCCATGCAAATCCAGAAAATAATACAATATTATTATCAGCTAGTTGCCTAAAATCAGAGTGACCATCATCAACCATGGAATTTGCAGATATATGGCTTAAATGAAAAATAATGAGGCAGAGAATGTAAAGGGAACATATATATAACGGACACATAGTATTTGATGATATATCATGATAATCCCATATCAATAGCTGACTAGGAGTAACGGCGTATACATTTTGCATTACCCTATAACTTAAGTACATCATATTGGAGAATCATTCCCAGAATCCAAACTATGAACATATGGGTAGCAGGATAAGCTGGGCTGTTTGATTAGATAGGTTCGTTATCAATCATGCCATGATTGATAAGGCTAATTATTTTTCAGCTACCCTCAGTTCCAAGCAGCAGATGAAAACAAGTGAAGAGATACTGCCTGTCATCCCTACAAGATGCAAACCAGGTTCTATTAATCTTAAGTTCAGACCATCAACAAACAACAAAAACCAAACTACAATCTGTAGGATGTTGAGTAATACATATTAATTATAATGCAGTAATAGTTTAATCCAACAACAATCATAAACCATGCATGATGACTGCAAGTATTACTCAAGGACCAAAGAGATTATGCAAGAAATAAATATTTGTACACACACACAAAAATGATACTGCTATGGATTAATAGCATTGTCTATACAAGGATCTAGGAATGAATGTGTATTTAATGATGTAAACACAGATAATGGACATGATGCATTTACACAACCAACCCAATAAACTCAATATCAACTAATATCACAGTAGGACCACTCATTGTCACATCCATTACAATTAAATGTCCATTGTATAGCTATTGTTATGCAATAAGCTTGAGAATTTGTTTATTACCTGTGAGTAAGTTCCCCATGATTACTGCTGGCATCGATATTGCATCCACAACTGATGTACACAAACATTAAGGTAAAAATAATGTTGAAGTTTAGCAGCCACAAAATTATATTTTAAAAACTGTCAAACTACTATAACTGGTGAGGCACATTACCGCGTTTAATTCACAAATCAGTTTCTGAACTATCCACTGCATGTCATTAGCTCCATCCATGGTTTTCCACCATTTAAACACAACATCAGCACACCACTTTAACATATGAACATATGAACATCCAAACTATGGCTTTACTTACGTAATATGTAGCTACTGATGAGAAGCAAACCACTTTAAACTCACAGTGTCCTGCATCAGCCCAGATCCTCCAAAAAATAAACATGGCTTATAACAAAAGCCCAAAACTAATTCCATTGCCTGCAAAAGCCAATACCCATTACCCCGCACAAAAACAAAATCTTCCAATAAACCCTGCTAGCATATCAATCTCAAAACCAGCAAAATACAAAAAACTTCTATCTCTCAACCTAGTGTCCTAAGCATCAGGGAGAGTCTCCCTCACTAGACTTCCCTGGGACTGCCTCTCAGACATATAGGAGTTCATAAACTTGTCATACTCCACTTGTCTCTCCAACAGGGTTCTCACATCTCCCCTCAATTCGTCAAGCTGAGTCTTGTACTGCTCAGCCTCTTTTTGATGTTTTTCAACAGCTTCAACCAAATGTTTATGGTTTTCACGGTCAACAACTTTGGGCACTGGTATTATCATCTCTCCAAGACCTCGTGCATACCCCGATCTATGACCTAGTACGTCCCTAAACACCCCAGCTGCTGCCTCTGCATTCAGACCTCGATTCTAAATCAGATAGCTTTCCAACCATTTGTTTCTGCACAAACAAAGTGAGCAACTTATTGTAGAGACATGTTGGACAATTCAAAACAGAACTAACTATGACAGTAAAACTATTATTTTTTATATAACTAAAACTATCCAACTGTTCAGAATAGTATTTTCCAGTAAAAATTCACATAAAGATCTTCTGTGGTGGAGGTCACAAATTCCCCTTTTTCTTAGACCAACGAACTTCTTTGTAGAACTCCACCAAGTTCTCGTAGAAGGACCCTGCATGCCCATTGAATTGAGTTAGATAATATGCATTTAATGGTGAAAGTAAGTTGAAATAACCAGATTAATTTATTATACAAGGATACCTTCTCTTCCAGTATCCTCACGAAGGACTTTCTTCCAGCAGTGTGATTAGTCTTCAGTTTCTTTTGTTCTCTATATTTTGCATTGATATTTCTGTACATTCAATGTAAATGAAGTTATACGGTAATAAGGTCTAAGAAATAACCCAAAATAACATATAGGTCTATCACAATCAGAGATGGGACCAATACCTTGAATGCCTCACTTCCCCATCGGCCACATAATTTAACCCAAACCAAGGGCTCCACCAAGCTACACCAATTGGCCAATGCCTCTTCATGAGTTGCATACTCCAAATATTTCTGTGCAACTGATGATGGAAGGCATTAAACCTTTTACGAAGCTGTTTCCAAACAGTTTTCTGGTGGTTCTTCAAATCCCAATCAAATATGAAATCACCCTATGTTTAAGATCGTAGAATGTTAGGAAATTATGATACATTTATCAAACCAGAAAATTAATATGGGCGATGCTTACCCGCAGCGATCAATTAGCTCATCTTTCTCAGCCTCGGGGACATCACTCCATGAGCATAACTCATGTCCCCATGATGCTTCAATATCCATGTACCCTAGTGGTAAACATGGTTGCATTTTGCAACAAGGTGCTGTGTGCCCATCATTTATTTTCAGAGGGATTTTCCCATGCTTACGGAGCTTATCAAACTCCATACACTTTGCGGGTCCACGTCCACGTTTCTTTGGGGCACCACTAAGGGCACATGCACTAAGCCACATTTACCTCTGTATGAGGGATACTCGATGTTATAAGGGAGAACAAGACATAACCAGATCTATAAATTAATTAACAAAAGTATAACAATCAGTATTTATGTGCATACCAACTTACCATTGTCATTCCTATTTGTTACTACATGTGGATTCTCAGCCATTATTGGTACTACATGTGGATTCTCAGCCACTATTGGATTGTCAAAACAAGTGTCGATACTCTATCTGGTGGCTGCGTTGAGTCATCCGATAGAGTATCACTGTGATCATCTCTAAGGGTCCATGAATTAAGTTTTGGATCTTGTGGTGGTTGTATAATAGTGGCAGCCCGAACACGTTTACTACTGCACCTCGCCCACTCCCTCTACCTCTTGCACTTGGAGCCATCTTTTGATAGTTGTTGATTGTGATATATCGAGAAATCTGGTAAGTATAGATTAAACCCACTTTTGTTAACTTTGAAGACAATGATAATACAAGTTATTTACGATATTATTACCAATCTCTGTCAAAAGATTACACTATGTTATAATTTCTCTATGTTATAAATATTGTAGTGTTAACTTTTTTTCCACAAATAACCATAAGAAATGTCTAAACCTATAGTACTGCCAAAAAATATTATCAACTGCTTCCATCTATGTAACTATAATGCAAAATCCTGAATATAATTGGTATAAAATTCTTTGGATACACCATATTGGTCTAGAAATCATCAAGTTGTTGGGTCTTAGGCAGAAAATATTTTCTACCTAACTTTGGTAATGGCAACCTTTAACACTGGTCAGAATAGTATGTAGAGAAGTTACCTCAGTTGTAGTCCAGGACCTCAGCAACCACTAACCTCCACTACAAGAAAGCTTCGCATTAACCTTCTAATCCATACAAAGCCACCAAAAACTGCTCCACCTCTCAAGCTTTCCACTGAAAGGTTATGATCACTCAAGTTCCAACCTTTTCAAACAGCAGAAGAAACTGTGAAAATGCTTTAGAAAATCCATCTATCTATGACATTTCATGTATGGTGAAGGTCAAAATTTGGGTGGAAAAAAGGGTTGTTGAAGACTTAGAAGACTTATTATTTGAACAAAAAACTCCAGAAAACTTTAGCTTGCATGTTGATAACAAGTTAGGGTAAGGAATATCCATAACTTTAGGCCTTAGCATCTAGAAGCTAAAGAATTTGTGTGGAAAACAAGGGTTGCTGAAGACTTAGAAGACTTAAAATTTGAACAAAAAAACTCCCAAAAACTTTAGCTGCATGTTGATAACAAGTTAGGGTTGGGATGTCCATACCTTTAGGCCTTCAACATCTAGAAGCACCCGAGTTCATCATGAAGGCAGTAGATTGTTCTATACTCTGACAAGGTTGGTAGAATGATCTTGGCCTTAGCTTCTGAAAGTTGGAACCTTTAATGACAGCTATCTCCAAGATATTTTCAGAAGAAGAAACTTCTGATAAGAGGCTGAAGGAACCAGCTGTAGCTTGCTTAAGCACATCAATGACGAAATGAAAGTGACTGGCCTGCATATACTCCTGTTTTGTGTACTTTGCTGTCAAGAAAGATTTTTATTTGGTTAATTTTCACTTTTACCCCTTATTTTCCCTCCAGGCGTCAATATCTCCCGCCCATCATAAATTGCTAAGTTTAATTCCATCAGACTTAATTTTGTGCAATGTTACCAAATCTTAACTCATTTCCAATTTATACCTGGTACATTAAACCTTTCCCAAATTTTATTAGAAGATATTTGTAATTGAAGGAACCTCAATTAAATTAAATATTCTTGAACCAGGTTCCAGAACTTGTTCTCACAAAAAGATTGTATTTCTTGAACCAAGTTAGATGCACGAAGACCATATCAATTTGGGGTTTTTTTTCCTAATTGATTATAATTGCAGGATATTAGCATACCAATAATTTAGCTGTCCATGGCCAGATTATTAGTAATTGAAATATATGGAGAAATAACCTGCTAATTTAGTTTCAAATTATTAACTCTCAAGCTGTCCCTTAGATAGCCACATAATTAACAAGCTGGGGTTAGTGTATTATTCTTAATTCTCATTGATTAGTGTATTATTCTTAATTCTCATTGATTGTTCCCCCCAAGCCCCAATTGAAGTGGTTAATCAATGTATGATGGCATGCATCCGGGAATTGAGCTTAACCACAAAGATTTTGCAGCACTTGCCTATATAACTAGAAGGTTTTTTTATCAGAACCACAAATTCTGGATTATAACTTGCTCTCACAAGCTACGTAGAAGCAAAACAGAACCACAAATAATTCTTGCAGTAATGCTAAACCTAACATCAACTTCCTCCAACTTGCCAAAACTTGGAAAAAACCTGTAGAAACAAAAGAAATCCATGCAACAACATTAGAGAACATAGTAGCATTGAACCCATACCCAAAATACTATAAGGTTGAGAAATATAACCAATATTACTCAATCCCATAGGCAACACCTCCACTCAAGGGTGTCGACTTTGGTTAGTACCCTAAAGAATAACATACCATGCTTTTAGACAATACTTGGCAACGAATAGAATGAATGCCATAACAAAACCAATACATTAAAGATCCTGAGTGTGATCTTCTAGCCGAGGAAGTAGCATATACCTGAGAAAAAGAATATTATTTCCCATAGAAAACATAATCAAACTTAACTTTGATATGTAATAAAATCACCTTACATTGATTGGGCGTGTTAGATGGTCTAGTCTGACAACAAATCTTCATCGGTCGATAGATCCTCATCATCAGAATCCTCATTATCGCAATCTGTATCCTCTGATCCATCACAACCACTCTCTAGGTCATAGTCATTTATAAAGGCCATTTCTGTAGTTTGCTCATTAATGTTTTCCATCACCTAAGTCATCAATCGGGCTTGGTTCTAGGTCACTCCTATGTAGTGGAGTTGCCACACCAACATCAGCACATTCGACAGAAGTGTAAAGGTGAGATGACTCATCCTCTTGATAGGCATCAGTGTCACTTGTTTCTGATCATGCTCTACATAAAAAGGACTAGGTGGAATGTCATATACATTCTGTCTACATACTTTTGCACAACGTACCAACTACCTTTCACCCTTGGATCTTTGATGTAAAAACACTGTGAAACTTGGCATGCCAATACAAAAGGTTCGTCTGCATACCATGTCGATCCATATTGACACTAATAATATGGTTATCCACATGTATTCCTCTTCTAGGATCACCAACGTCAAACCACTCACATTTGAATAAATAGACACGACGCCATCCCATGTAGCGTAACTCTACAACATCTACCAAATGCCATAAAAGTTACATTGCTAGACTGATGTTCACCAGTTACCAACACACCGCAATTTTAAGTTGACGACATTGTGATCGCTCCTTTGTGTGGAACCTTTTGCCGTTTATTACACAAGCAGCATATGATGCAACACATGGGTCAGGACTTGTAACGCCCCAATCCCGGAGGTCAGGAGAGTTAGCTCTTAACACCTAAAAGCAACTTAAATAACACAACTATAAAATCCAAAAATCCCATAAAATATTAATCCATTTAATCAGTCCAAATATTTAAGTTCCTCTATGGGGACAATAAAGAAATTCTCAATAACATAAATTAGAAATCCTCCAAAAACTCGAAATTATCCTTAACTCATCAAATCAAAATACCCAAAAAAACAAAATCAGTTTACTAACTATGAATCTCAAATAAAAACTTGTACCCTTAGGCACTTATTCCACTTCGATCATCACAACCTGCTAAAACTTCCTACTCTTGTTCTTCAACTGAACCATCAAAATTATCTGAAAATATATGAAGATAAGGGGTGAGTTATCAATAACTCAGTAAGCAGAGGACATATACTAGTGTGTAAACATGAGCATTTATAAAGTTCAGAATGCAGAATCAGAATATTTTTTCAAAATGCAGCGTCAGAGCATGTTATCAAAAATATCAGAGCGAATGTTCGAAAATATTCATAATCAAAATCCCTTTGGCATAGCATAAACTAAAACATCACATCTTATATTATCATATCATAACAAATACCATGTTTAACCCCCATGGTAGGGTTGTGCAAACTCCGCTAGCTAACCGAGTAGAAACAGAATGTGAATCTTCCCCTTATTCATTCTCGGAGCCTCGAGTGTGCACATAGGAAAGACCACGCAGAAGAATTACTTTGTTTCCAAAGTGGGTGCAACAGAAACAAAACAGTTGGTATCAACCCAAACAGAAGCCACTCTTAGCACCCGTGGTAGGTCAAATAGATCACCATCCACAAACCACATCCCGATTCAGAATGTCATGCCAAAAGTTTTCAAAAATCACATCATATCAGAGAACAGAACATCTTCAGAACAGAATGGAATCAAATCACAAAACATAATTTTATGCTCAAAGTTTCATATTCGCTCTCTTTTGCACAGTTCAGAAGCAAAATGCAAAATAGCTCATGTCTATACTAGTCATGCCAGAAAATACTTTATTCTTAAACAGAATTTTATGAGTAATGCAGAACAAATGACTGAGGTAGTTCAAATCTCATTTCATAACGAAACATGCATATTTTCAAAAATCAACCTCAGCCCATTTTATTTTATGCAAATCTAGCATAGGAACCCCGTTTACCTAAACTTCTTAAGTACTATTCTGAGTCTTTCCACAATCATGCTGAATGAATGTCAATTGTCACCTATACAAAGCATTAAGCATTACTAAACTTCTAAAAGGACTTACTAAAACTCTCCGTTTACTTAAATTCATACTACAAAAATAATTTTTTTAAAAAAAGTAATTACTAGCTATTAGAAGTCTAACAAAATACTATCGTCGTTCAAAGTGTATGATAAGATCATATCAGTTAATAATCAGATGGCCATTCAGATGCATGGTACCAATGCAATTCAGTTTCAGGGTGGATGTGCAAGCCACGAACTCAGTCGTGGTCCACCATAGTATGCTAGAATACTATTAGCGGCTCCCCTTGCTGCAGCGGGACATGGGGCCGGTGCACAACCTTGCATACAGGGTTAAGTCTGTTGGCCAATCATATCAGTCAGTTAAATCATATCAATCAGTTAAATCAGCTCAGTCAGTTACTTCAGATAAATTAGTCATGCATAGCATAAGCATCAGTATGAATAGTCATGAATTTTAAGCTCTTAGCATGAAAACTTTTATGAAACCTTATGTTTATTACGTTTACGTTGTGATGGATTTCTTACTGAGTCTTCGACTCATTTTAGTTTGTTTTCATGTTTTTAACCACCCAGGTGAGGATGATGATCATGAGCAAGCAGGCCAGGATTAGAAGGAGTAGTTGTTTTCGTTTTAGACCTTCTAGAATAAAATTTCTTTGATGACATAAATTTTTATTCAGATTATTCATTTAATTTTTTTTGAAGACATTTTTATTAGACAGTTTTTCTACAAAATAAATCATAATTTCAGTTATTAAATATGAGATCTCTTACTGGGTTTATTTTTTAAAAAACACGTGACACTCCTAGCCTAAGGGAAGGGAGCGTTACAATTTGGTATCAGAGCCAGGTTGAGAGATTCTGTAGACTTTGTGAAAAAAAAAGAAATAAAAAATATTTTATTAATTCTAGAATAAGGTCACTAGAATGCTCCTAGCCGCTCGAGAGTTATCGAGATACTTTTATGGTATGACATTTTATAGCTCTTACTAGTTAACACTATTGTAGTTATTATTTATGTTAGTATCGAAATATTAGTTAATTGTTACTTTAGATTGTGGCACATGACTAGGAATTTCATGTAGCATGGATATCTAGAATTTTATGAGAATTATGTGTACTAGAGTTACGTGTCAATTTGGTTATGACAGTGTAATTGATTGAAGGAAGATGAAGTTGGAAAACTTTTATTTTAAGATTGATAGTGTATCTTATTCATGAGAATGGATGGAAATGACTTATATTTGATGAAGTCTTATTTAAGATAATTAGGGAATGTAATTAGTAGGTTTTGGAGTTATGGCAGAAATTTGCATAAGGTGTTTGGTATTTCGCAATGTCTGATGGAGGGTATATTATAGGTGATATGATTCTCTCGCCTAGCATGAATAAAGAGAAAATGAAAAAAAAAATAGTAGAAATCTCATATGTCGTGGAGTTAGGTAACAATAGAGTTATAGAAAGAAATTGTGGAGTCAATAAATTTGCGTGAGAACTTAAGGTTTACGAGTAGAAGATGATTTAAGTACACGTATGCCTCAGACATGCATATTAAAGTTTTAATGATTAGGGCGGCATTATTGGAGAATAGCACGAGATGTCGAGATTTGATCTGGAAGTTTAGTTGATATTGCTATGCTTATAATTGGAGATATGGACCCATAACCATAGGCACATGATCATTGTGGTATTCCATTTTTTTAAGAATTTTAGAATCGAGATATTTTGTAGACTTTGTGCTTTGATGAATTTTAAATTGCTCTTTATTTGAGGTTATTATTATATGAGGAGATTTATTTACCATTTTATGTGGAAAGTTTATTTATTATTTTATGTAGAGACAGTTACTCACTATTATTTGAAGAAAGATAATGGTTTGAGTGATATTATTAATAGGTTTTGGAAAATTTTGCTGTCGGGGTATACACCTTAGGCTTGTGTTATACTTCTGTAGTGTGTAATCATTGATAGTAAGTGCACGTGTAAACTGATTAGCTAGGAGAATGTGCGAGATTTAGGAATAAATAAATGAGGTTTAAAATTTTGAAATGTTAGGCTCGACTAAATGATCGAAGATCTAAAATCGAAACATGGAAAGAATGCGATGGACAAGTATGTAGGTTGCTTGATGTATTAGCAAATTCCGAGGATGTAATTTTTATAAGGAGGGGAGTTTGTAACAACTCGATCCTAAGATTAGAATATAAGATAAGTTTTATGTATTTTTTATTTAACTAGAAATATTCTATTATTATTATTATTATCATCATCATCATCATCATCATTATTATTATAAGATTTTACAGTTGTTAATTTTAATAATTACTATTATAATTTTGTTTGAATTTGCTAGAGTTTTGTTTTATTATTAATAATTATTACTAGATTTTATTAGATTACTAGAGTTTTGGGTTGAATTTAAATCTTGTTTCTTCCTATCCCTACGACATTCACGGCAACAACTTGCATGGGAGATACACATTCACATTACGCAGTTTTTCTACCATTTGTTTCTCTAGGATTTTTATCAGTTCCTCCCTATATATATGCGTTACAGACTTCACGCAACACAAAGAAGGAAAACTCATGCATTAGTCAAAACATCCCCACGTTTCAGTCCTGTTCTACACTTCTTAAAACAGAGCAACCAAACTAGGCGTTGCCGCAAAGCCATACGGACACGACTCAGTGAGACACAACAACCGAAATGGCCGCGACTCGACGATGGAGCCATCGCAGCGATTCCACTAAGGAGACCATGCATGACCGCGAAAACCACCAGGGCATGCCGCCAGCCACCACAAAAGACATCGGCAGTGGCTCTTTGGCCGTGTACTTGTGCTCTCATCGCCAACCACCTGAAGGGACATCGAACCACCTCCCAGCCACCATAGAAAGAGTCGACCAGCCCAACCCAGTCGCACCCACTCCTTCTTTGACAGCCCAAGACCGTCGCCACCCTCATCTCTCTCTCGACAACATTTTAACGTGACAGAGCACCCTCTCTCCGACTCACGTTCTCTCTCTCTCGGCCTCACCACCCTGCCCAGACAAAGCAGTCGCGCCGTCGACCACTTCCGGCCACCCAGAATCGCCGTATCGTGCCGCTGCCCTCGGTGAGTTTCGACTCTGTCGGACGTCCCTCTCTCGAGCCTCTGTTCTCTCTTCTAATGATACATGTGTTTTAAGTGTTCAGGTGTTAATTGATAATATTACATATATGCCCTTTTATTTCTATTTATCTAGTATCTTGAAGGATTGTTTTAAGTATAATTACATTTGTAACTTTTACAGACTCTAGTGATCTTTAAATGAACTTGTATTTTAAATTGAGCTTGTTCTCATATTATTTCAATAATTGTTTTAGTAATTTTATTAGGCTTAATATTAATATTTTTAAGGTTGAAGTTTTCCTTAAATAAATATATTAGTTAAAGGCTCATTTTATAAGAAAGTATTTAAAGAATTTGAAATATATTTTTTTAAGTATACTATTGAGCCTAGTATTTTGTTAATATTTCCTTTGCCAATTTAGTCGGATTTTAAGAAATTTATTAAGTTATACTTTAAATAGGAAAATTAAGGAATATGTTATGGGTTTTGAATAATATTATGATTAAGTCTACTTTTATTAATCGAATTTTTTTACCAAATATTTTAGATTCATATATATGTATATATATATATATACAGTTAAATTATATTTGAAAGATTAGATATCATATTTCAGCAGTAAAAGATTTCTTATAAGATTTAATAATTATGTTAAGAAATGAAACTTATTTTAAGAGTTGAAGTTTTATGATTTATTTTAAAATAGCTCAAGTATTCTACTAAATTATAATATATTATTAGTATTTAAGTAATTTAAATACTGGGATTTATTTGATTATGGTGTTAAGCAAAAAGATTTATTTGACTATCTTTTAGATTGTAAATTTAATTAAGTAGGATATTAGTACATATTGTTCCCAAACAGATTTAGTGATAGTTATTATTGTGTATAAATGACGAGTTACGAAGTGATATTCAAGAAGAAGCGCAGCGAGGTAAATAATTTGATCATAAATTAGGATCATTACAGTACATATTATAAGTATTATTTAAGCCAGTTTATTGACAGCCATTATTTATGAACCGCTCATGTCATATGTAAGCATATCTCATCAAGCATAGTATACGATCATGTCATTCCGCATCATGTTCAAATTCAGAAATTATAATTATGTATGTATTATGTCATGCATCTCATGTGTATAAGACACGTAGTTATCTTAAGTTCAAAGTGCAAAATAAGATCAGATCAGTTAATAATCAGATGACCATTCAGATGCATGGTACCAATGCAATTCAGTTTCAGGGTGGATGTGCAAGTCACGAACTCAGTCGTGGTCCATCATAGTATGCCAGAATACTATCAGTGGCTCCCCTTGCTGCAGCGGGATGTGGGGCCGATGTATAACCTCACACACAGAGTTAAGTGTGTTAGCCAATCAGATCAATCAGTTAAATCAAATCAGTTAGTTAAATCAGCTCAGTTAGTTATTTTAGATAAATTAGTCATGCATAGCATAAGCATCAGTATGAACAGTCATGAATTTTAAGCTCTCAGCATGAAAACTTTTATGAAACCTTATATTTATTACGTTTACGTTGTGATGGATTTCTTAATGAGTTTTCGACTCATTTTAGTTTGTTTTCATGTTTTTAACCACGCAGGTGAGGATGATCATCACAAGCAAGCATGCCAGGATTAGAGGGAGCAGTTCTTTTAGAATAAAATTTCTTTGATGACATATTTTTTATTCAGACTATTCATTTAATATTTTTTGAAGACATTTTTATTAGACAGTTTTTCTACAAAATAAATCCTAATTTCAGTTATTAAATATGAGAACTCTTACCGGGTTTATTTTATAAAAACACGTGACACTCTTAGCCTACGGGAAGGGGGCGTTACAGGACCGCATACTATAGCATATAGGTCAGCAGAGATAGCACTAGGGTCCATTCTACGCTTCTCTTGAACCTGACAAGCCAAGTAAACAACAAACCAGCATATTACGATGTTGCCTAAATAAACAATTCACTAGTTTATGGGTTGCTCATATGCCAATATAACCTACACATTTCTTCAACCATCTTGGAAACTGTTGTGAGTGAGTCCGATCGATAGAATTTGGGTGCTTTTCCTTACATGTGTTGTAGTGCTCACTACATAGAGAAAGAAAGAACTATATTATGTTATTTGTGCCTAGCAAGAATAGCTAATAAAAGCTATTCCCAACTAGCAATAATGAGTTCATAGGAAACATTATTAGTAATCGGACAACATAAAGAATTAAGCCATACTCTAGGTAGGTTGCAATCTCAGTACAGTTGTTGAGGACGTACCAGCGTGCTGACTTGAACAATTTATCATCTAATTGAAGTTGAGTTGAAATACCCAAGGGACAAAATTTCTGTGTGAAAACTGAGAACTCGTCTCGGCCCTCATCATCTGGTAACCCATCAATGTTTCGGTCTTCCCGATTGAACCTCGTCTCAATATCATAGAGATACATCGAGCAAAATATTAAGTATTCTACATGAATATACGCTTCCGCTATTGATCCTTCTGGGTGAGCTTTATTCTTCACATACCGTTTGAACTTGCTAAGGTACCTCTCAAAAGGGTACATCCACCTATATTGAATTGAGTCCCCAAGCAAAGCCTCACGAGGTAAATGAACTGCTAGGTGGACCATAACATCGAAGAACGAAGGGGGGAAAATCATCTCCAACTTGTATAGAATGTTGACGATATCACTGTCAGGCTGCTTCAATAGGTTCCGATCAAGTGTTTGCGCACATAATTCTCTGAAGAAGTTGCTAAATTCAATCAAGGTCAAGCTAATATCCTTTCTTAAATACCCACCCACTGCAGCAGGAAGTAGTCTTTGCATGAAAACATGACAATCATGATTCTTGAAACTGGAAATTTTGCAATCCCACATAGAAACACAATGAGAAATATTGGCAGCGAACCCATCAGGAAATTTCACAGCCGACAACCACTCACAAAAACTTTTCCTCTCATCTCCATGTAATGCGAAGGTAGCAGGTGGCATTGTACATCGATCACCATCATGTATCAAATGTAATTCTTTTCTTATACCCAAGTTGGAGAGGTCACGACGTGCATTGATATTATCTTTACTTTTTCCAGGAATGTTCATCAACATGCCCAAGATGCTATTGCAAATGCTTTTCTCGATATGCATAACGTCTAGATTATGTTGAAACTTAAGTGTGGACCAATATGGCAAATTGAAGAAAATGCTCTTTTTTGTCCAATTCAACTCTTCAGGAGTGTGTTTGCGCTTCTTTGAGCACTTCCCAAACGACACATGTCCAATACAAGTTAGTTGACCGAGTAACTCTGGTCCTGTTAACAAAGTTGGAGGTGTGCAGTGATCTTCTTTACCATTGAAAATGCTTTTTTTTTTTCCTCCATGTGTGATCCAGTGGTAAGAATCGACGATGCCCCATATATGTATGATTTCTGCCATAGGTCAACCACATGGAATATGTGCCTAGATTGCATGATGGGCACACTAATTTTCCTTTTGTTGACCAGCCAGAGAGGTTACCATATGCAGGGAAGTCATTGATTGTCCACAATAGAGCAGCATGTAGCATAAATGTTTCTTCACTAAAGGGATCATATGTCGCAACCCCATTTTCCCAAAGATTACTCAATTCATCTACCAATGGCTGCATGTACACTTCTATTTCATTCCTCGGTGATTTTGGCCCAGGAATAATGAGTGATGTCATAAAGAATGCCTCTTTCATGCATAACCACAGCGGAAAGTTATACGGAACGAGGATCACTGGCCATATACTGTAAGGTTTAGCCATATTATTGAAAGGGTTGAAACCATCACTTGCTAGACCCAGTCGTACATTGCGAGCATCCTCAGCAAACCACCTATGTTCTTCATCAAATGTTATCCAAGCCTCTGAATCAGCAGGATACCGCATATTAATGCCATCATGTGCTCGTTACTCTTTATGCCATCTCATGTCAACTGCTGTCTTTGATGACATATATAGTCGTTGCAACCTCAGCTACAATGGGAAATGTCATAAGAGCTTTTGAGGAATTGGGCGACTTTTGTGTGTTGATTCCATCCACCTAGATGCATTACATTTAGGGCACTCATTTAGCTCAGAATTTTGCTTCCTATATAAAATGCAGTCATTAGGACATGCATGGATTTTTGAGTAACTGAACGCCAAACCTCGTTCCATTGATCACGACTCTTTGTATGAGTGTGGCAAGACAACATTAGGAAATGCTGACCTCAACAACTTAAGCAGCATGTCAAATGACTTTATTGACCAACCCCCAATCGTTTTAATGTGTAGTAATTTTACGATGAACGAGAGCTGTGAAAAGTTTTTATAACCATCAAATAGTGGTTGTCGGGCATCATTTAAAAGTTTCTCATATGCTGAGGTTTGTGTAGGTCCAGGGATTGGAGGGGCTTGGTGTTCATGAGGAGTTGTAGAGTATTGCCTGATGCCACATCAACAAACGTTCCTGCCATAAAGTCACCCAACATCTAGTCCATGTGATCAATATATTCTTCTTAATGACTTACCTCCACGTTGTCATCAGAATCGTTGAGAGTTTCGAATGGATCCTCATCCGCATGAAATATCTAGTTGGTGTAGTTGGGATTAATCCCTGTAATGAACAAGTGGGTTTCCACCTCACTGATAGGTAACCAAATATTATTAGAGCATATATGACATGGACACCAAATGCAACCACTTCCCATCGTGTGGTTTTCTGCCTGTGTAAGGAACTGCTTAACCCCTTCAGCATATTGATTTGATTTAAGTCTGTCACTCAAATTCATCCAACTCTTGTCCATCTTCAAAATGGGAATTTAAGAAATTAGCTTGTAGTTCGCATGTACATGTTTTACAGGGAGATATGTAGGGAAGTAGCATGTGAGGAAAAAGATTGATCTACTAGTTATGAAAAAACTTTATGATTTGCATGCCGAAATATTTGAATTTTAATACGATGTCACTTCGTTGACTTATTTCATTGGGTAATGGGGAATCGTGGCTATTTATTTCATGCTCGGCATAGTATATTGCATGGGGATAATCTCAAAGACCCCCTTCGACTGTGAAGGGGCAGGCCAA
>NW_024475775.1:0-39938 GCF_004785595.1 Juglans microcarpa x Juglans regia
TTTAACTCAGACGGTGCCATACGGTAAGGAGCCTTATGCACAGGAGCCGCTCCAGGTTCCAAATCAATAACAAATTCCAATCACGAACAGGAGGCAATCCGGGCAACTCGTCCAAACATCAGGGAATTCTTCCACTAACTAAAGACTTCTTCTCGGATGGCGTAGACACCACTTGAACCAAAAAAGCATCTGCTCCACATGCTATATCTCTCTTAGCTTGAATTGCAGATATAACTGCAGGTCTTGCTTTCAACTTGCTTCCCACGAATTCCAAATACTCTCCATCCGAAAGTTGTAAGCCAATTATCCGACTTCTACAATTGATATTTGCAGAATATCGATGCAACCAATCCATACCTAAAATTATGTCAAATCCAAGCAACTTGAATACAATCAAATCTGCATCCAATGTCCTCCACCAAAATCCAAAGGACAGCCTAAAGCAACCTTGGAGCACCACACCAGCTCACCATTTGGAAGAGTCACTACTAAGGATTGTGGTAACGGCTCGGTGACTAGATTGCACATCCTGCAAAAGTAGCGGACACAAAAGATTGAGACGCCCCAGAATCAAACAAGGTACATGCATAAAAATCATATAGACGAACTCTACCTGAAGCAAATACATACACCAGATAAATCCAAAAACCAACTCACACCAAACATCAAGTCCAACAATTAAATTAAAAGCATACCAGTAATCACCCCAGCATCGTGGGTCTCTGGAGCCCCATAATCCACATCACCAGGAGTCACAATATACTCGGGCTTGTACTAACTGTCTCTGGCTGCTCCTCCCGCCTCGTCGACCTCCTCGTCCTCCTTGACTTCCTTGAGCTTGACTGGGACACTCACGAGCAAAGTGACCCGACTGGCCACATCTAAAGCACTGGATCCCTCTCTGGCCACAGTCACCCTCATGGGCTCTATTACACCTGCTACAAACTGGAGCTCGACCTCCTGCACGAACTCCAGAGGCTGCCTGCGAACGGGCCCCAGTCCTCTGTACAAACTTATGCGGTGACCCAGAACTACTGCCCTCACCAGCAAAACTCCGCCTCTTCTGGCCTGGAGGGGAGCCTACCACAAAAGTATTTTCCCGCTCTGCAATAGTGGCCAAATCTACTAATTTCTGAAAATCCACAATCTGACAGGCTACTTGTCTGCGTATATCATGGCAGACCCTCCTGGAAACGCTCAACTCGCAACTCCTCAGTGGCAATGAGGTGAGTAGCGAATCGCCCAAGCTCCATGAATTTCCTAGCATATTGCTCGACCGTCATGTCTCCTTGTACCAAATTATTGAATTCTCGAGCCTTTTGCCTCACCGAACAGGAAAGAAACGGTCGTCGAACTCCTTCTTGAATCGCTGCCAGGACACAGCAGCAAAAGATCCCAACTCCATTTCTAGGAGTTGCCGCTTGGTCTGCCACCAGTTTGCCGCTTCACCTTGCAGCATATAGCTTCCATACAATACCATTTGGGCCTCCGTGCACCCACAAACTCAAATGTTCTCTCAAGATCTTCTATCCACCTCCTAGCTCGCAGTGGATCCTCCCCAGTAAAGGCAGGAGTCCTATGCGCTAGGAAGCGCTCATAGGTGCACCCAACTTGGACAGCTCTATTTAAATCTCCTTGCGGCGGTCGAAATTCTGTTGGAGGAACTCTGTCATCCTATTCAACGCCCTCGCCATGGCATAATTTCCATCACCTCTTGGTAATTCATCTTCGGGCTCATTAGCTTGCCTTCTTGGTCTCACCATCTTCCTGTCATAGCAATCTTTAACTCCGTTAAACCACAAAATCAAACACAAAACAAAAGTAACACAGAAATAACTAAATAAAGTATAAATAAATATAAATAATAAAACCATATTAAAATACTTCTAAAATAAATAATTTAACTTATATTTTTAAAATAATATTTCTGGTACTTCACCTAAGGGACATGTGGGTTTACCCAGAGCCGAACTGCTCTGATACCACCTGTGGCGCCCCGACCCCCATGTAAGGAGACACGGGAATCGAGACGCCAGGATGATGACAACAGGTCACACATCCAACGTAGTAAAGTTGTGCATATGCAACAGTGTACAATAAACAACGCAGCGGATAATATACATAAGTCTACTAAGTACCAAATTTTAAACAATTTAAAACAATCATTTAAAAAGTTATACAGTCATCCAAAAAATATATATACAAGTCTCAAACCAGAATACAGTGATCCAATCACTCCTCGGGCGGGCCGACTCCTCAGGCTCACCCTCATCCTCCTGCATCAAAATCTGCGTTAACATAGAACGGTACCGCAGGTAAGTATAACCCAAATAACCACGAGATAAAAATACATTAATGCACCAACATGCATGCATATGATGAATATGCATTAATCCAAAAATACCATTTTTTCCAAAATAGATATTTTCAACACACGCCAAAATCCCATTTTGGCCCAAAAATAATACTCCGTCATTTTCCAGAAAATGACCCAAATCAATAAAACTCATTTTCCCAGAAAATGAATCACATAAAACCTTTTAATCAACACACGCTATTTTTCCAGAAAACAGCCATTATTCCATTAACCAATGCACCATGATCTCCCTAGGGATCATCCGCACGTCCTGGCTTCGTAGCGATGCTCAGTTCCGCACCAGTGTGTTCGTGGCCAAGCACCCACTACGCAACGAGCATGCCCAGTTCCGCGCCCAGCGCGTATGTGGCCATGCATCCTCTAGCCCCCGCTAGCACAGGGGCCACGGAGTCGGCATGAGACCATCTCGTCCGATCCTCGTCGTCCAGCGACAATCCAGGGGACGTCACTCAGTATATTCTGCTCCCGAGTGACCAGAGGAGCTCCACCGAGATAATGCTCCATCTCGGCTTGGGGTCGTGATACACACGCACCCAAAATCCTTTAACACATAAAAACCCATTTTCATGAAACAACCTCTCAACATTGCTTTTAGAGTCTTGCTTGGTTTTGAAGCCCATTGTTCACATAAAAATATATGTAAGTGCACAGAATCATAACAACTAGTAAAATATTTTACAGAAAACGGATATCGAACCCATAGGGATTAATTATGCTATTGAGTACTGAAATTTACTAAATTAATTACTATTTGAAAAACTGAAATTTGAAGAATGGATTATCTAAATTAAAATGAAGAAAATAGCATTAAAATGAAGATTTTAAAGATAATAAGAATAGATCTATAGCGTTGATTTCACCAAGCAACTCTCACACAATTTATTCTTCATTGTTATAGAATTCCAATTTTCTCATGTTGATGATAAAAATCCCTTAACTATTCAATATTTTTTCTCGAACAATACTAAAAATATCTCCAATTAATAATTACATATCTCTATGTGAATTTAACTAATTGGAGACTTATTAAGTTTTTTCGATTTTTCTCCATATCTCGCGGTAAAGTATCTTTACTTTCTCTCAACTAATAGAATTTAATCCTAGAGCTCTAATCACAAATCACATTCGTCTCATTGCGATTCAATAGATCAAACAATAATTAGCTAGAAAATTGTAAGCATTAAGAACAAGAAATAAACATTTAATTATAGAAATATTAAAAAATAAAAGAACTTAGAATATAAATTGTGTTTAATGCTAGACTACATCAAAGCTCTAGAAAATAAAATTAGTTCATAATGAAATTGGAAAGAAAAGAATAAAACTAATGATCTTCGTTGGAGTCGGTTGATGAAGCATGCGGCTCTCGCCTTTACCCTCCAGATTCGGCTCCTCGAAAGAAACTTAAAGAATAATCTCTGGACAATTGGACTCTAAAACTTAGACACTCCTCCATTCATCCCACAATATGAGATTAAATATATGTCAAAACTCAAATCCAGAAACAAGATAAATGTGGCTACAATCTAGCCTAAAGATTTAAAAATAGTTTCTAAAAATAAATATTAACATAAAAGAATTATCTCAAGAATAACGGAATTATCTAAAATGGAAGATTCAGTAATAGACAACTTGATTTACGGAGATCGGAGGATTTGGTGGTCAACAGATTGAAGGGTCCCACCGGGTAGATGCATGTGCACTGAATATAAACTGGTTTCCCTCGCCCGATGACCAAGATGTGAGGTTCCTCACCGAGATGAAAGAATATCTCTCGCCAACCTACAAAGTGGTAAAGCTGTTCGCCTTTACTAGTTGTGTTTAGGTGGTCTATTAAGTTGGTCATTTAGACTGATCACCTAATCTAACCGCCTGGAGCCGTGTTGCCAAGTCTTCTTGCCTAAATCTCCTCAGCTCTCTTCAGATCTCGTTGGTCTAGATCCGTAGTCTCTTCTTTTGTACCAAAATCCTCTCATTTCACACTAAATCTTCTCATTCATTCAAATCCAAGAAAATAAATATATATATATATATATATAATAAATCAAATCAAATCGATAGAATTGAAAAAAAAATTGACACTTTTTCATAAATAAAAGATTAATAAAAATCACATAAAAATCACACTTATTACCCATTACAACCAATTAGTTTAATACCGTTAGACAATTCAACAAGGTCTCAAACGTCATTGTCTTTCATAGACTTTAACTCATATAGCATTGCACCCATCCAATTTTGGGAGTTAGCACTTTGTTTGGCTTGATTGTAAGAGATTGGATCATCTTCCAACCCTATATAAAACTCATGTTCTTGGAGATAAACATGTAAATCATTTGGAACTGCCGATCTCCTATCCCTATTTGATCTCCTTAAAGGCACTTCTTGTTGAGGTTGTTTTAGGTTCTTCATGTTAATAAGAAGCAACTCTAGAATGGTTTAATGATCTGCACACTACAAGAAAATTGGTCTATCCGGCGATTCGGCGATTTTTTAGTCGCTGCAATAAAAATCGCTAGGAAAGGTATTCGATAGTGGTGATTTAAAAATCGCTGGTTGTTTGAAAATGAAATACAACCAATTGTACACTGGGTCCATTGATCAAGGCTATTGCAACGCTTTGATGGTCTTTGGCGACGATTAAAGTCACTGGGAAAAAAATTAGCTTTGCAACGCTCTAAACTATGTCGCAATACATTGTGTGGGCGCCAAATCGATCTCCTGTTTATCAAAGAGTACTTTATTTTCCCCCCAAACACATTCCCCCAACACCCAGCTTCTGCACTTCAATGAACCCTCGACTACAGTGCACCTGCATTACGACCCTACCCAGTGTTTGCGCACGGCGTCACCTTCTCTGTCTTCAGCTAAACCTCGTTTTCACTGTCCCATTTTTCCACACCCTTCTCCCTTCCGTTGTTGGTTCTCCATTTTCGACGATCCTGCAAAATGGAAAAATTGAGTTCCCTTTGTTTTGGCTAGTAACAAGTCGAAACCCTACGTTTCCTTCCCTTACAATATAGGTTCTGTGCCTCCATTTCGTTTCCCAAGTTGAGCTTTTGCCACAGTCCAGTATAATCGTTGTCTGCTCCAGGGAGGGGAACCACCATACAGGTATCTCTCGTTGCTAATTTATCTGTTTTTCCCCCTTCATGTGTAGGTTGCATTGCAAAATTTGTGTTTTTTTTTTTGCCAGTAATTTTTGTTTAACTTGCAAAACTGATGTGCATGTTCCTCTGTAACTTATCAAAAAAAATGTTCCTTTGTTTGCTTCAAAATGTTCTGTATCTGCATAATTTTATGGTTTAAGTGCCAATTTTGAACTCAATACCTAGTTTTCTTTGTGTAATACTGCTGTGTTTAGTGTTTATATATAGATTTAGATCCCAAGTGTAAGCTTAAGATCGAACTGTTGTGAGGCAACAGTTCACAGTTGCCTTGCAATAGTTTTACAGTTAAAATCCTATAGGAAAATGAACTGGACTTTAAGAACAAATATTAATTTGGTAAAGGGAAAAAACCAACTCAAGTATATTATGCCAGAATGAATTTCGTATATTAAACCCCTAAAAGGAAAAAATTGGCCAACTTCATGTAGGCCCTAGCTCATATAAGTGACAAATTGATGGAGTTTAAAAACTGTTTCAGATTTATTAGATTACTAACTTCATATTTTTCTAATTTTATAATATCATAAAAGTTAATTTTCTAGTTTCTTAGTTAGGAGCAATATTAAATATATCGCTGCTATATTAGAATATAGTGTATAATTAACTAGTTTTGGAAGCGAATTGGAGAGTGGACATAAACTCTGGCTTTGATAATTTGCTATATGTATCTTCATAGTCAAAGATGTCGTTAGTTCTGACAATAATGAGGAACAAAGACTTAGAAAGCATACTAGCTGTTTTTGTTGGACCCAAATCTCAGTAATGTTACGCCTAACCAAAATAATTGTTGGATCTGCTCTTTCATTGACACCACCTCTTCCTACAAGATTTCCATATTGTAAAATCATTTACTGACCAGTTAGCTTATATTATTCATGCACTGCTTCTTTTATCTCTAATTACTTGCATATTATTTGTTATAACTTGTGAATGATCACTCATTTTTCCGAGTTAATGATTAATGATGGGGGTTGTTTGAATATCATACACAGACTGTTGTTTCGGATTAAGAATTTAGTCAGTCATCTCCTTCCATGTGTGGAATCTCCTCTATGACAGCCACCTTGTTACTATTGCAATAATATCATGCTAGCTAGATAGAAAGGGATGACTCCTATACATATGGACGAGTTGATGATGACATAATATTATTAATGAAGACATGAAAACGATATATATGTGGCAGGTGTCATGTGTAGCTATGAGAAGTAAAATCGTTGCTAGCTAGTGTCATAAATAGTACTAACTGTAGAAGAAAATGTGAAATTATATTGGCAGATTTTTAGCAATTAAACGTACATACGTACATGGTTGCTATAACATTTTTCTCTTTATCTTCATTCCTACAGAGTATTTTTCCAATTGGCCGACACGGATGATCACGATAATATTATATATTAAATCCTGGGCTGACATAATCACTTGATCTTTGCAGCAGAACTCTATCGAAGTTATCAAGCATTGCTGACCAGGTATCAAAAATCAAGGCGCACTAAAGGTTTGCCTGGTTCCTGCCTTTTACAATCTGTTCATGTGACTTTTCACAACTTTGTAGCAAAGCATTAGCATTATGAGAATATTATTTTCTGGTCAGCAATATGATATTATCTAGTGGCCTCTTTAGAAATTTCACATATTCCTCTGCTGCACTATTATAATGAGTCTGATTATCAAGATTGTAAAAGGCGGATGATTGGAATGATAAATAACACCATTTCCACAACTAGCTGACTATAGGCAGCATAATAATTTTCTGGTTACTACAAAGTGTTTGTGTGCTCCGGTAGGGTGATAGAAGCTGGAGTATTCAAGCACAATCAGACGGAATTGCTTGAATTTTTTGTGTTTAAAAAAACCCAGTATATATATATATATGTGTGTGTATATCTGACATTAATTGGTTGTTCCAGATTTAACTTTTTCACTTTTCAACCAACGATGATTAACTCGGTTGGCCAGTGATCACTTGATGAACATATAAATGCATTTCCCTTTGTTCGTTATTTTAAAACCCAAAATTGAAACACTAGAATGTGTTGGAAAATTAAAAAATAGACCCCGAAAATCTATGAAATTTGAACAAATAAGGTTAAAAAAAAACCCCAAGATTTTAGCGTATACGTAATACGAATATGATCTATACATGTGCCTAAAAAACAAAAAAAAAACTCAAAAGTCTTCATTTTTCTAAATTTAAAATGTTCTTTTTAAAGTCTTAGAATTTGTTATTCTTATATCTTCTCCTAATTATTTTCAATCGGTTCTTTTTTCTCAATGAAAAAAATACATGAATGAGAAAAGGATGCAAATTTCTTATCTACTTAAATTGAGAATTTAATATGACCAATTGTCTAATTTGATAATAATTATTTGGTATACATATATTGAGTAAATATGAAATGAATGAGTCCAAGATTCATGTATTGAGTAATTATTTGGTATACACATATTCTCACGGTATTTTTTTCATGCATGGTGTGAGTCCAAGATTCAAAAAAACAAAGAACAAGAACCTTAGATTGAAAACAAAAAAGAAATAGTATGCTAACGTGTGTATAATGTGTGTATAATTAGGAAAATTTATTGAGGATGATGTGCCATTTATAGTTGGAGCTTTCTGTGCAACTGTCTTCTAGAAGATCTTATTAAAGAGGCAGGGAGCCCTTTGAGGTAATTACTGTAGACCTAAAGCCATGCCTGTTTCTATTGCCTACATAAACTGTTTGTATCTTAGGAACAATAGGCATTTGTTTGACTCAATTGTGTTTTGCTCATCTCGGCCAAGTCTAGTTGTTGTAGCATATGGCTTCTTTTACATGTATACGTTACTTTAATGTAATGACTTAGTTTTAAAACTTAGTTTTCTTAATTTCTAGAAAAGAAGCATACTGAGTACTAAATACGTCTTACTTCGTATTGCTAAGTTGTAATACACAAGAGGAACACATAATGCAATGATGACTCATAATTTTTATCGAATATTGATAGCATTTTTATTAATTGTGGTTTGATTCAAGTTAATATTATTTTGTCGTGGTATTATGGTGTGTAGATTAGACAGTGATGATATGTTCCAAAGTTTGCAAGTATTATGGACATATTGCAATTTTTAGAAGTTTAGTAATGGATGATGAGTAACAAAATATGTGTATTCTTGGCTTCATAACCTTGCAGTAGCATTATTGAAGTCGTGCCCAATTTATTTCCCTCAATTGCAATCTGTAGTCTAGCTTATATCTTACTCCATTTTTTTTTTTTTTTTTTTTTTTTGTCCACTCAATAATAAATGCACCACTATAATAATCATTTTTCTTATTGGTCAAAGATAAGGCGTCCATGAAAAGACATTCATGGAAAAATTATATCTACAAGTCATTAAACAACACGTCATTAAACAAGCATCCAAGTACTGTGTTCACAAGTGCAGTTCATATAAGCATTATGTAATTCATAGATGCCATAATTATTTACCATAAAAGTAACGTTAATATTCAAGCATACCATCTACATGCTTCCATAACCTCCAAAATAGTTCCAACTCTTGTGTAGGTGGACCATCTAGCAAATAGGCTTTATATGCACCTTCTTTCTGCCCTATGTTTAATATTATGACATATATTTTCTACAGCACTTCACTACTCCTGGCATAAACACAATCAACTATTCACCACTACCTTCATCACTTCACAACGATCTTCATGACAACCCCGGCTAGTATCGTTTTCTCCATCTTCTCTTGTTCTCCACAGGCAAGTAACTTCCACTCGGCTGTACACTTTTGCTCACCAATGCACTTTCTCAAATTCTTTACCCGTCCTCCATATAGCTAAATTGAACTTATCCTTTTGGCGAATATGCTGTTTCAACATTTTTAGTTGGACAAAAGCTAGATGAACTTGACCGATAGACTTCGTTCGCCTGCATATGCCGATGGGGTTAACACTTTCATCACCCTAGCACAAAACCATTCCCGGGGAATTGGTCACATTCGGTGTCCATGCCGTGAATGCCATAATATGTTCTTCTTGCCTATATTTGGAGTGGAGAGTCACTTGTTCATTAAAGGGATCAATCCAAATTATACCCATTGGATATTTCATGGGGAGGAGGAAACACGGAGTTTCAATGAAAACGACGATGATAGTGTTGCTGATTATGCCGACGAGTACATGATGACATGGACCATATGTTAGATGACATCAGGTCAGGCACATTCGTTGATGTTCCCCAAGATCATGGAAATCCATTGCCAACTGGTGGATCAATACCAGATCCCTCCCCAAGTTCATCTTTCGACTTATTACTAGAGGATGCCCGACGTCCATTTTTTGCTAGCTGTACAAAATTCTCAAAACTGTCATTCATTGTGAAGTTGTTACAGATTAAGACACTCGGTGGGTGGTCAATAAAGTCGTTTGATATGAGGAGTCAAGGTCATTGGAGCGGAGTTTGGGTTTCAACTACCACAAAATTCATGCATGTCCCAATGATTGTATCTTGTTCTGGAAGGAAAATGCTGATCTTAATGAATGTCCTATCTGTAAGGCTTCAAGGTGGGTGCCTAATACTCACAGGGCACGTCTTATCCCTCTAAAAGTGTTGCGGCATTTTCCTTTGAAGCCAAGATTGCAACATTTCTTTATGTCTACAAAGATAACAAGTGATATGAGATGGCATAAGGAATAACGACCAACCAACGAGGCTAGTATGAGACATCCTGTAGACTCAGAGTCTTGGAAGAGATTTGATGAAGAACATAGTTGGTTCGCTCAGGATGCTCGCATTGTAAGGCTTGGGATGGCAAGTGACAGTTTCAATCCCTTCAACAATATGGCTAAACCATATAGTATTTGGCCAGTAATCCTAGTCCCGTATAACTTGCCGCTGTGGTTGTGCATGAAAGATCAGTTCTTCATGACATCCCTCATTATTCCTAGGCCAAAATCTCCAGGTAATGACATCGATGTTTACTTACAACCGTTAGTAGATGAACTGTTTGAGTTTTGGGAACATGGGGTACCTACGTATGATGCCTCCACAAAGGAAACGTTCATGTTGCATGCTGCTTTAATGTAGACAATCAGTGACTTCCTCGCATATGGGAATCTTTCTGGCTGGTCAACAAAAGGAAAATTGGCATGTCCATCTTGTAATGAAGGCATAGACTCCAATTGGTTGAAGTATAGTCGAAAACATTGTTATATGGGACATCATCGTTTCTTGCTGCTAGATCACATGTGGAGAACGAGAAAACATTTGTTCAATGGTAAAAAAGATCATCGCACACCACTAAAGGTTTTAGAAGGAGTTGATATTTTAGCTCAACTACGGATGCTTGGAGATGTACAATTTGGTAAATCTCGTCGAAAGAGAAAACGCACTACTGAAGAGTTGAACTGGACAAAGTATAACATTTTCTTCAAGCTATCGTATTGGGTAACCCTGCGTCTTTGACATAATCTAGATGTCATACATATTGAAAAGAATATTTCTCATAACATCTTGTGCACTTTAATGAACATTCCTGAAAAAACTAAGGATAATATCAATTCTCGACGTGACTTGGTGATTTTGGGCTTCAGAAAATAATTACACTTGAAGCATGAAGGTGAACGTCTTACAATGCCACATGCATTGTACACATTACACAGTGATGAAAGGAATAAATTTTGTGAATGGTTGGTTGATGTGAAATTTTCAGATGGATTCGCTTCCAATATCTCGCATTGCATTTCTATACGTGATTGCAAAATCAGGATTGAAAAGCCAAGACTGTCATGTTTTCCTACAAAGACTACTTCCTATTGCTGTTGGGGGGTACTTATGAACTGATATTGCCTTAGCCTTGATTGAACTGAGCACTTTCTTCAAGGAGTTGTGTGCCCGAACTCTGGATGTTAACCGCCTATCCCAGCTCCAAACTGAGATCGTCGCAATTCTATGCAAATCGGAGAAGATATTTCCCCTTTCTTTTTTCGATGTCATGGTCCACCTAGCTGTCCACTTATCTCGTGAGGCCATACTTGGGGGTCCAATACAATACAGGTGGATGTATCCATTTGAGAGGCATCTCGACAAATTCAAGCGGTATGTTAAGAATAAAGCCCGCCCAAAAGGCTCAATAGCTGAAGCCTAGATTCACATCGGATGCCTGACTTTTTGCTCAATGTATCTCCAAGATATTGAGACAAAGTTTACTCAAATGGACCGCAACATTGATGGTGGAGAAATGGAGAACATAGATAGATTCAAGATTTTCAACCAGAAAGTTCGGCCCATGGGTATGGCTTCGAACTTGCAATTATCAAATAAACTCCTTACGGAAGCCACCTGGTACATCCTCAACAATTGCGATGAGATTGGACCTTACCTAAAGTAAGCATCATTATCTCTAAAGTTCAAACTCATTTTCTTATGGCTTTTTAGGGACAACCCATTTATGTTGTATGTCCAACACGTAACTTACGTATATTGTTTTTGTTACTTTATGTTCTCCAAATGCAGGGAGCACTACGAGAAATGTAATGTGCATACTCCAAATTGTATCGATCGAACACATCAAATTGAGTTTCCAACTTGGTTCAAGAAACGTGTAAGCTAGCTGGCTCCCTCCCTAGTTAGTTGAACCTAATCATTTCCGACTAAGTTGAAGAACTATAAGTGATGACCTTCCAACAATATTGTTGTAGGTTCAGGATCATCGTATCACCAACCCACTTGATGTGACTGCTGATCTGTATGCGTTAGCTTGCGGTCCTGAGCGGTGGGTTACATCCTATGCTACTTGCATTATAAATGGCAAAAGGTTCTATACGAAACAACGTGAACTTCGGCGGCGTACACACAATTCAGGGGTGTTCGTAACTGGTGACGAAAGTACTAATAATGTTGACTTCTACGGTGTTATTAATGATATCGTGGAGTTACACTACATGGGGAGGCGTCAGGTGTACTTGTTCATGTGTGATTGGTTTGACATGGGGGATCCAAGACGAGGGGTATGAGTTGATAACCATATGACCAGTATCAACATGGACAGGACTTGGTATAAGGATGAACCATTTGTGTTAGCATGCCAGGCTTCCCAGTGTTTTTACATTAGAGATATACGGGCGAAAGGGAGATGGTTTGTGGTGCAGAAGTACACGAATAGGAATGTATACTACATTCCACCGTTGTTGAGGGTGTTAGGAGATATTGATGACGAATCAAGTGATGACGATGCCTATCAAGAAGATGAGTCACCATATGACTATGCACCATTTTCGTGTGATGCATGTCCAGTGTCAACTCCACTTAATAGAAATGATATAGAACCTATCCACATTGATGCATGAGAAGTCACTGGTCCGGCTTCCAAAAACATAAATTCATCCAACTTCATTGATGATGGCGTGGTTGCTTCTGGTTCAGGGGATCCTTATGCCGATGGAGAATATTCAAATGAGGAGGACTTAGACACAAACGACATGTATGTGTCTGAATAGACAACCAGCCGAGTATTATATGCACTGAAGACACTTAGTGTACCTTTTTGTAATGGGTAAGGATCCAATATAAAGTACGAAGAATTACCCATATGTTCCTTTCAACTACGTAATCACAACATGTTATTAATGTACATTCGGGTCAAGTAGTGTATCACATGTTTTAATAAATATTGTTTTGAAGCTCTCTAGATCCTGAATGTGCACTCAACTAATAAAGTATAGATGTAATGCTAGCTACTTTGAGTTCGACATTGGGCGATGTATTTATAAGTATAGACTCAAGTAGTGGTTGGAAACATTTATAAAGAAGCCTTCTAATGTTTTGTTATTAAGTGAGTTTCACGTGTGAGAAATATAGTCTAAGTTACCAAAATGCAATAACTAATACTTATGTGCGGCAAATACTTCAACGTTGCATGGATATTATCTATACTTGGCAAAGTGTAAAACAATTAATTAATATATATATATATATGCAATACCGCTTGACTTATTTCTTATTAACCATGAACTGTATGATATTGATGAGGGGAAGTCATTAATAATTAAGTCAATATTGTGTTTCGCAGCTTTTTCTTATAACATCATATATTCTTTTGGGTTCTGTAAGTTAACTGTAACTGATAAATTGAAATTACTGCATCTCAGGTGGGGGCAAAAAGGATGCGAGTGTTGCATTCAAGTGGGGTAAAAAAGTTTGACCATTCCCATCTTCAGTCTGCAAGAAATGAGGAGCATCAACATCCAAGGTAGATGTTTTTGACTCAATGTACTTTCTTATAGTTGGTTTCTTGCACTTTTTCTTGCATGCTAGTTCATTGCATCCTTTGTGGCAACAGACGAAGACCCTGCCAAGTAAGCATCATATCTCAATCAAGTGGAGAACATTGAAGGGATTGCTATATAGGTGTATTAACACAAAATACACCAATATAGCATTATAGGGTTTGTAGATATTAGTCGTATAAGAAATGGGTCTTAGAGTCATGTTTTTCTTAATATCGATCATATGATTTATTAAAGATATTGGAAAAACATTTAATTCAAATGGAATTTCGAACGAATGCAGGTGATGCAAGGGGAGAAAGTTATCAAGGAAAAGGTGCTGGACGAGGTCCACGTGCCAGACGATTTGTCCCATATTCATGTAGAGCTCATCGACCACGAGGTTGTCGTATCAATTCATACCATAGCCCTTCAGACGCGGATCAGTCAGGCTCAGATGACTCGACACAGTCTCCTAGTCAGCCATGGGAGCCTCCATGTCCCATTCCTTAGCCCCCATCCGAGGCCAATAGAGAATCCTCACCCGTAAGAGAATCGGAACTGAACGGAGAAGATATTGGTACTGTAGTTACATGCATGTTATTTCAATAATTATTTTTGTTGAACCATATATGTGTAAACACCAAAAATTAAATATGACCTACGATAGTAGTCAAATACTATTATGTTAAATATAGATGTAGCCGCCCCACGGTGCCTACAGCTACAGAGGAACAGTCCAAACGTAGGCGTGGGCCTGCTAAGTGTACCAAGTTCGAGAAGTTGAGAAAGCATGGAAAAGTGCTTTTGAAGATTAATGACGGCGAGACGGCACCGTGTTGTCAGAACGCATCCATGTTCACGACACGGGTAACACACATAGTTAAACAGCACTGCGACATGAGTTATCCGAGATGGACCGATGCGCTGCAGGCTCAAAAGGATGAGTTGATTGAACGTGTTCTAGTAAGACAGGTATTTCATTTTAAGGGTAAGGAAGTGGGCGTAGAATAATCGTTGATGTTAACGTGATGTTCATTCTTGTAGGGTGACTTTGTGTTGGATTGGGATCTGGCGAATCATAGATTGACAGTCTTAAAGCAGCTGTGTATGCGGTTCAATACATTCCATCACGAATTACACAAAAAATATTTATCATACCAAAGTCACGCAGAAGCAGTAGGTTCTGGGGGTAGCATAGTTGACCCCATCGTCTGGGATAAGCTGTGTGAGAGGAGGGGAAGCGAAGACTTCAAGGTATATATATTGCTTATTCAAAATAAAAAATAGGAGAAATTTAATAAGTTAGGATTTTCCTATCTTATTATGCAGTTCCTGCAAAAGCTAACATTGGGTTTTAAGGAGAATAGAAAGAAGCTAACCAATAACCACACTGCAAGCCGCAAATCCTTTGTTAGGATACTGGAGGAGAAGGTATAATCTAGAAACTGATTTATGTCGTAACTTGTATGGTCACAACCCATTTTCCATAGAATCATGTTTTTTATTGATCATAGCTAACTATACAAATTCCACACACTTGTAGCGGGTGACGAATGCAATTTTGGTGGAGTTTTATAAGGAGACTTATTGGTCAAAGAAGAACGGTAAATTTGTCACCCCAGCTACTGAAGACACCTATGTGAGTACGATCTTTATGTTAGGCTATTTGCTGGTCAAAAGGATGGTCCAATTACTTTATATTGAACAATGATAAATTCATGAGGCATGACAGGACTTAACAATAACCGTGTAAATTTTCCAAGTGCAGAAGGAGATGGTTAGCAAACTGGATGAACTAGAGCCTGAACGACGCACCGATGAGGCAGCAGCGAGTGTGTTTAGGGAGGTACTTGGGCATAGACCAGGATATGCCCGAGGGCTGGGGGAGATGGTCATCCCAGAGTTGACAAGACAACGGGACTGTGAACGAGAAAAAGAGTACCTTGCCTTAATTGAAAAACACAAGAAAGATGCTGACTAGTACAAGAAAGATGCGACAACTACAAGACACATCTTGATGAAATGAGGGATGAACTGCGCATACTTCATAAGAGGCCAAATGAAACTGATAAGATGTTGAGGGAATTCTTCCAACATATGCCGTCTCACACTGAGTCTCTCCAGTCTCGTGGAGAGACTCAGTGAGCTACCTTCAAAAATCATGGGAAAGGCTTTTTTGTGTATTTTGTGCACTTTTGGTGGTGGGAGATGGTGGGTGGCAAATATATAAATATAAACATATATATATTATTATATATATATAGTGAAGAGGAAGGTTGTCTACTTTTGCATCGTGGGAGTCATTGGGCAGTTGAGGGAAATTTTGGGCTTTACTGTGTGGAAGTTTGGTTACGGCGCTTTTGAGTTGTTCCAATTATCTAGAGGGTGTTGGTTAAAGATCTGAAATATTTTGGGCTTTGAAGAATTGCAGCACGATGAACTTGCCATCAATGATGGATTATTGTCAGCGAAAGAGATGAAGGTTCTAAAGAAATGAAGTGGATCTTTTTATTTACCCAGAGCATGCATGATATTCTTTATCATGGACATCACTTGGATATTGTAAGTTTTACTTGTCTAGTATCTTCAATGTCTTTTGCATATTCTATTAAGGAGGCACACACTACAACAGAATGTGTGTTTTGTGACAGAGAAAACTGTCACAAAAAAATGGTAAACCGTCACTAAAAATTTTTGGTGACGGTTTGAAACCGTCACCATGACCGTCACCTAAAGTGCGTCACAGAAAACATTTGGTGACGGTTTACTGTACAACCGTCACAAAAAATATTTTTAGTGACGGTTGGAAGTGTTCCGTTCGGTACAACGTTCAAACGTTCATTTTTTGGTGACGGTTATGAACTGTCACAGAAAATCACGTTCGGACGTAAAATCAAACGTTCGGACGTTATACCCGACCGATTGGCGTTCGAATGAGAGAAGTTGACGTTCGTTGGATATCGTGTTCGAACGTATAAAATTTACGTTCGAATGTTAATGCGTCCGAACGTTAATTACATTAAACGTTCGAATATTTGTTCGAACGTAAACGTAAATGTTCAAACGTAGCGCGTTTAATGTTCGGACGTTATTTCGAATGTAAATGAAGGAGCGTCCGAATGCAAGTTCTTTGTTCGAACGTTAGTCGCTTTACCGTTCGAACGGTTTGTTCGTTTTAGCGTGAGTACGTTCGAACGTATAGTTTAACGTTCGTACGATTCAATTGTATTTACGTTCGAACGTTTGTTACAGTGTGAACCAACGTTCGAACGATTTTTATTTACATTCAAACGTACAGATCAGAAATACTAATTTCATAAAATTTAACCTTCATAATACCAATAGTATCATATTACATACCCAATTAAGAAGTAACAATGTCTTATAAAAGTACAAAATTAGATATTAAAACTAGTCAGAAATATTGATAAAATTTATTTCTTCTTTTTCCCTCGCCCACGGGGATTCTGTTGCAACGACATAACACGTTCCATTTGCACCATCATCTCCCGTTGCACTTGCTCTTGCACTTCATTGCGTATTCTTTCCTCCTGGTCTCTCTGTTGGTCCTGCAAACGCGTCTCTAAATGAGACTGTCGCTCTAAGAGAGACTCTAACTCTTGTTGTCTGGACCTCATATACTCATTCTCACGCCGTGCAGCTTCTAAATCTGCCGTAAGATTATTAATTTGTGAAGCCGATGAGGTTGAGGAGGATGAACATTTATGCTTGATAGATCGTCCCAAACCTCTTGCAATACTAGACTGCGGCCCGAGCACTTGCGTGAATATGTCTATGTCACTAGGAGATGATTCCTCAGAAGCCGACTGCATCTCCAACATTTTGCTCTGCAATTTAAAAGGTAATGATCGTAAATAATTAGTAACGTATTAAAAGAAATAGAAATAAGAAATAAACTATTAAAATATTATATAAATAATTTATTTAACAAAATTAACACTGCTTACATAATTATCTGCAGCGACAGGATCCATCCACTCACTATGCTCATTAGTGTGAGCAGCAGCATAGACATGAATGAGGGAAAAGTTTTCAGGATCATCACGTTTCTAACAAAGCGAGAATATTAGCAATTTTAAAAAGATAATATTAGTACTTATCAGAAATAATATCAGGAAAATAAATGAATTCTATAATTTTTTAATGACCATTTTTTCAGCAAGACGGTGGAATGACCTTGAACCGGCACGATGGTGGACAGTCATAACGGATCTATTCTGTGCATTTGTAGAACTCAAGTGCTACAAAATATATTAAAAATGTTAATTGTAATATGTATACATATAATATATAAAACGAATATGAATGTAAATAATTAAAAGATATAAATGTAAATACCTGATAATCTGGAGATGCGAAAAGATCACAACACTTTCTCCAATCATCTAACTTCATCTGCTGAAAAGGAGACTGCGCAGCCTCTTCCAACGTCTCAAACTTCTTGAAGTGGTCATGACATCGTCCTTTGTGACGTCGGAATAGTGTAGCCATCAACTCATTCACGGTTCTCAAATCCTCGCTACGGCCAAAGTCGAGGTCGAATTCATCCTAATAAGGGAATCAGATAAAAATATAATATATTAATCTAGGTGAAAAAAATGTACTGAAAGTAAAACTCACCAGCACACGACTTCGAATGTGCTCCTTAATCTCATTCGGAACATCTCGCCATGAGCGCACATAAAATGGAGCATAAGCTCGAACTAATGTGCCAATATAGGAGGAAAGTGCTGCTGCACTATCATCCACTCCTCCAGTGGAATTATCAGGAATTGTGATCTTCAGTTTACCATGCCTTCTATTTTCTTCAAGAGAGATTCCACGTGTATAGCCACGACCGCGACGTGCAGATGCATCAACTACATGATAATAGATATACTATAATTATAATTATATAGTTATTGAGAAAAAAGTATTAACTATATATATAATTATCAACGACAATATTTCCTTACTGGTAGGTGTCGACTGGCTGTTGTTCTCTTCTGTGTTAGCTTGATCTTCAGGAACGGATCCTCGAGTGGGAAGTCCTCAATGGGTTCAGGACTTGGACTTGGCGGAGGCACATTTCTTCGTTGTCGTTTTGGCGGCATTCTTGAAAATAATTAATTATATCAAAGAAAATTAATTAGAAGAAATTATGAAAATTCAAGATATTTTATAGTCACCTATATGAATAAAATATTTAGTACTTTTATTCTTCAGATGATTTTTCCATGCTTGTTTCAGAATCTCCATCAATAACATCTTCATCATCATCATGCACCTCTTCTTCATCATCTTTATCCACCTCCTGCCCGGATTCTGATTCGTCTTCATCTTCTGACTCGTCTTCTTCTTCTTCTTCCTCACTGACTTGAATTGAATGATCCTTTAATACAGACGGGTCGAGATGTACGGGTGGGACATCATCGCTACACAAGGGGAGCAACTCGAGTGCACCGAGTTCAACAAACAAGTTAATACCCTCTCCATCTTCCTGGTATGCCTCAACAATCGGAGTGTCATCTTCATCTCCACTATTCTCGTAATCTGCACCCGTTCCTGCTTCATATATATTTTGAGGAACAAATTTTTGTACGATCTGCCAAGTTATCTCCCCACTAATCTTCATTCAGCACTTTTCATTGGATCAATCAAGTAATAGACTTGGGTAGCTTGACAAGCCAATACGAATGGATCATCTTCGTACCATTTAGATGCAGTATTGACACTCGTAAAGTGATTATCCCTATGTATCAAAACCCGACCACCGCCTAGATCCCACCAATCACATTTAAAGACATATGTTACAGACCCACCCAGATATTTCAATCCGATAATATCCACGTATGACACCATAATAGTCAATATCATCTGTTCCATTGACTCCCTCGACCAACACACCACAATTTTGAGTCTTTCTATTACGTTCACGGTCCAAAAGTATGGAATCTATAACCTCGGACCGTGCATGTAGTATATCGAAGTGCTCTATTTGAGGGACCACGGGCCAATGCATACAATTCAGAAAGAAATTGATCCGGGATCACGAGCACGTTGTTCCAAAATCTATAAATTGAAATAGTATATATTGATTATTTCATTATCCAGAGGTTAAAAATTTCACAATATAACATATATATAATTTTAGTTCATACACGTTCTTCAAACCATCCCGGAAAATTCTTCCTCGTGTCTTGCCTCTATATTTTCTACGCCTTCCTTCCTAAGTTTGTCCATGTGGTCACTGTTATCTAACATGTTGCAAAAGAAGTATATTTCGAGCACAACAATTCTAATTAATTTAAAGAAAACTATAATTATTCACAAGAAATGAAATGACATACCTAAGATAATCATCAATCTCTCGGCAGTTATTTAGCACATACCGACCGAACTTTACCCAACTCTCCATCAATTAATCGTAACCTGTTTGTGCACCACCAAGGGTCGTACATTCTGGGAAAAACACTGATAGCTCACGAGGAGGCGGAGTAGCAAGATCAGCATTTCGCTCTTGACGATTAAATCGTGTCTCAACACCACGAAGATATAGAGAGCAAAATGTTAACTCATTCATCTGTGTATATAGGCCTCTGCTATTGAACCCTCAGCTTTGGCTTTATTCCCAACAGTGCGCTTTCAATCGACCTTCAAAATATCTTCAACTGGATACATCCAACGGAACTGCAGCCGGTCCACCCAGAAATACCTCTCGCGGTAAATGTATTGCTAAATAGACCATGACATCAAAAAATGATGGTGGAAAGATCTGCTCGAATTTACATAGTAATAGTAGCAATGTCTTCTTCCAATTTCGACAACACATTCCGATTTACTACCCGAGCGCAACAATCCTTGAAAAACATACATAGTTCAGATATGGCCACACGTACATTAGATGTAAGCTTCCCACGAATTCCCCACAGGTAATAACTTCTGCAGAAATCCATCCTCTCCTCCCTCGTCATCGTAAAACATGCATGCGGCATGACCAAACCTGTTGCCTTCCACCTCGTAAATGCAGATTATGTTTAATTCTCATTCTCTCAAGATCTTTTCCTCGTTTTGATCGTGTCTTTCGTCTTTTGTTAATACTTCATCAATGTACCCCAGTATATTATCACAAATATTCTTCTCTATATGCATTAACAATCCAACTATGTCGCAACTTGCATGACGACCAATACGGCAAGTCAAAAAAAATACTACGCTTGTCCAATTCAATTCTGGTACGGCGCTCGTTTTCTCTTGTTCTTGTTCCCCGAACCTTTGCCAAAATTGTTCGCCTCTAACATGTTCCAGTTTTCCACTATCTCTTCTCCAGATAATTCTTTTGGTGCAATCCTATCCTCTACTCTCCATCAAACTTGGCACAGTTCTCTTCTTCCATGCATGAATTTGCTGGTAAATAACGTCGATGACCCATGAAACACAACTTTTGAGAAAATTTTAGCCACTCACTAGCAGTTTCTTTATTACACGTCGGACACGCTAAACTTCCCTTTCGTACTCCAGCCGGAAAGATTCCCATACGCCGGAAAATCATTTATGGTCCACATTACCGCAGCATGCATCTGAAAAGATGTCGACTTAGATGCATCATAAGTTCTAACCCCTGTTTCCCATAACTCTTTCAGCTCTTCAATCAACGGCTGCATGAATACGTCAATATCATTCCCAGGTGATCTAGGGCCTGGGATGAGTAAAGTTAACAAAAAGTTTGGCGCCTTCATGAACCTCCATGGTGGAAGATTGTACGGAATCAATACCACGGGCCAAGTACTATAACTTGTACTCATATTCCCAAAAGGGTTGAATCCATCGGTTGTGAGTCCCAGGCGCACGTTTCGAGCTTCTAACCCGAACTCTGGATATTGATTATCGAAAGACTGCCACGCAAGTGAATCAGCTGGATGCCTCATATACCCGTCATTCTTAACTCTTTTCTCCTCGTGCCACCTCATATCATGAGCTGTTTTCTTACACATATATAGTCTTTGCAACCTAGGTTTCAAGGGAAAATACCGCAACACCTTAACCGGAACGTTTTTCTTACCTTTCCACCTCGACTCTCCACATACAGGATATGCTTGTTTCTCCTCGTTCTCCTTCCAGAACAATACACAATCATTCATGCATGCATGTATGGACTTGTTCTCAAATCCTAATCCCTTTCTCAACTGCTTCGCTTCATAAAGTTCTTAGGCAATGCAGACCCTTCGGGAAGCACCTCGTTAAATAAGTCCAATACCATGTTTATTGCTTTCGTCGACATCCCACACAATGATTTAATGTGAAGCAACCGCACAATAAACGACATTTTGGAATGTTTTGTACAACCTGGGTAAAGCTCGCGTTTTGCATCTTCCCACAGTGAAGGGAAATTTTCACAATTAGTCCCTGATCCACCAGTTGAGGCAATGTCGTTAACCTCATCCATAAACATCCCAGCTCCAATGTCACCCAACATCTCCTCCATCTCATCATGCTCATAATCATCATCCATGTGCCACAAATAATTGTGATGATCGACCAATACATCTGCTGACCCTTCATACGGCTCACCATGCAGTACCCATCGCGTATACCCCAGATCCATACCGTTCACAAATATATGACGCTCTACTTCATCCAATCCTATCGCACACAAATTTTTACACCCTCGACATGGACACTTAATGTAACCACGACTATCAGCAGAAGCCCGTGCAAAATCAATGAAAGTTCTTACTCCACATGCATAGGGTACGTAATCCTTTCCAAGTCTATCGTCTAGACGCATCCAATTTTTGTCCATTTCTAAAAACATCTATATATTAATAACACGTACATTGAAAATTCACAATGCATGTCATGCTCCAATTCTCATTACTTTGTTGATAAGGTAGTTGGTCCTATCCCATTCGAGATTATATTCTCCATATTGCACAAATCTCGTCACTCTACTAATTTCTACGTTAGTAGAAATTTCGGCAGCACCTCCCATAATTCTCCAAGTATACATGTTCAAATATCGGGATTGTGACCCTACGAACAGTATACCCGAAGAACAATGAAGAAGACACCGAAACTTCATATTAAACGTGGAAAGTAGCGAGTAACAAAAATGTGCAATACAGATAATATAATCTCAAACTGTCCACACTGGACAATTCAGGAATCAGTGGACACATAAATGTACACTAATTCCCAAACGGGTCTAAGGGTATTTATGCAATCACACGCATCTAGCAATATAATCATACAACAATATCTCCATATTGTTAAACTAAAGAGGGATGGAAGATTATGTGACCCCCTGTTTCGTGTCTTGTACACAACGAGGGAGAATGATCTTGAAAGAAATGTTTAAATTTTGGTCTAATTACTTAACCGTCACAAACTGTCCGACCTCGACTCTCCTCTCAAGGCCGAAGAGACTATGACAGTCTAGCAATTAGACCAAAATTTAGAGATTATAATTGTTATATATAATTTTAAATGTTATTATATAATTTTAATTATTATCATTCTACAATTATAATCTTAATTGTTATACTTAATTTAGTGAGTTATTTACTTATATAGACAATAAGTATATAATTTTTTATATAAGAATCTATTTGATCCTTATTTCCTTTCTCTCTAGTTTATAATAAATAAGTATATTTACATATTCAAACTCTACTTATTTAGTAGTTTCAAGACTTTTTTATTGAAGAGTATTTTAAAGGTTACATTATAATTTTAATTATTATCATTCTTAAAATATAATTTTAATTGTTATACTTAAATTGTAAAAGAAGTTTAATATAATTTTAAAGATTATAATTCTTAAAGAGTTAGTTTTATTTGTTATTACTTAATTTCAAATATTATTATAAATATTTAATTATCATTCTTAAATTTCAATGGTTATACAATAATTTTAATTATTATAATTCTTAAAGAGTTACTTTTATTTTATTACTTAATTTAAAATATTATTATCACAATTTCTCAAATCCATATCACAAAAACACATTGTATAAATATCATAAAATTCAAATAAAGACAAGAAATAAAAATTTTTTCTTACCAAACTCAACTCTCTCTAACTCTCTAACTCAACTCTCTCTCTCTGTGTTGCGCGCACGGGAGAAGAAAAAATGTTCAATGGCGCTCCCGTGCGCGTACTGATTAAGTTCTAAAATTATTGTTTAAACGTTCGAACGTTTAACTTGTACGTCTGAACGTTAACTGCTAAAATTATTTGTTTAAACGTTCGAACGTTTAACTTGTACGTCCGAACGTTAACTGCTAAAATTATTTGTTTAAACGTTCGAACGTTTAAGTTGTACGTCCGAACGTTATTTGATAAAATTTCCCCGCTCATAGCGTTCGGACGTTTACAGTACACGTTCGAACGTACCCTTCTTATTTATAACATAAAATCTAGCGGGAAAGTTCCCGCACTTTCCTCATATATGTTCGAATGTATCACAATTTTTCGTTCGAACGTTTCGTAAATTTAGAGATTAACGTTCGAACATTTAACTTAAACGTCCGAACGTAAATTTCATCAAAGTGTTACCATATTTGAGCGGGAAATTTCCCGCATTAATTTAACTAACGTTCGAACGTTAACATATTTGGTGTTCGGATGTACATAATTTTCTGGTGATTTTAATAAAATAACGTTCGAACGTATATCTAAACGTCCGAACGTCTGAATAATCACACAGATACCTTAATCGAGCGGGAAATTTCCCGCTCTTATTTTAACGTTCGAACGTTAACTTGAAACGTTCGAACGTACGATTCCTACTATACGAACTTATTACTTATTTGTAATAATGTAAATATATTCAAACGTCATTCACAAATAATAATTTAAATATTTAAAGTCCATATCACAACATACTAGGAAAAACTCACAATATATTCACAAAATAACATGCCACATGTATTAACATATTTTTAAAGTTGAGTAAGTAATAAACATGTATTAACAAAGCCTAATGAAAATATATTTCTAATAAGAAACACAATATTTCAAATTCATATCACAACATATTTACAAAAACTCACAAACTATTTACAAACTATACAAATAATAATCACAATATTTCAAGAGTAAGTATAAAATCACAACAATATATTGATAAAGTTTAGAAATATACCTAGCACTCACAATATCCTCTTACAAATCAAAATCTTCCAACTTCCCAAAACAAGCAATCCTTCAAAAAAATACAACACTAACTTATTAGAAATATTCTATAACAAAAACACATTCTATAAATATCATAAAATTCAAATAAAGACAAGAAATAAAAATTTTCTTACCAAAACTCAACTCTCTCTAACTCTCTAACTCTCTAACTCAACTCTCTCTCTCTCTCTCTCTCTCTCTCTGTCTCTCTCTCTCTCTCTCTCTCTCTCTGTCTGTTGCACGCAGGAGAAGAAGAAATGATCCGCTTCCTCCCGTGCGCGTACTGATTAATACCGCAAATTATTAGTTTAAACGTTCGAACGTTTAAGTTGTACGTCCGAACGTTATATGCTAAAATTTCCCCGCTCATAACGTTCGGACGTTTACAGTACACGTTCGAACGTACCCTTCTTATTTATATCATAAAATCTAGCGGGAAAGTTCCCGCACTTTCCTCATATATGTTCGAATGTATCACAATTTTTCGTTCGAACGTTCGTAAATTTACAGATAAACGTTCGAACATTTAACTTAAACGTCCGAACGTTTATTTCATCAAAGTGTTACCATATTTGAGAGTTAAATTTTCCGCACTAATTTAAGTAACGTTCGAACGTTAACATATTTGGTGTTCGGATGTACATAATTTTCTGGTGATTTTCATCAAATAACGTTCGAACGCATAGTCTAAACGTTCGAACGTCTGAATAATCACACACATACCTTAATCGAGGGAAATTTCCCGCTCTTATTTAACGTTCGAACGTTAACCTGAAACGTTCGAACGTAATAGTCCTACTATACTACATTGTATAGTATGATAGCATAATACTTTAAATGAGAACATAAATGTATATAATATATAAACTATACCATATATATAAATGAATAATATATATTAAATTGTTACTTATTAAATTCTTTATTATATACTAACTTATACTATAATATGTATACTACATTTTATATATATAACTATATACTACATTGTATAGTATGATAATAATACTTTAAATGAGAACATAAATGTATATAATATATAACTATACCATATATATAAATGAATAATATATATTAAATTGTTACTTATTAAATTCTTTATTATATACTAACTTATACTATAATATGTATACTACATTTTATATATCTATAACTATATACTACATTGTATAGTATGATAGCATAATACTTTAAATGAGAACATAAATGTATATAATATATAAATTATACCATATATAAATGAATAATATATATTAAATTGTTACTTATTAAATTCTTTATTATATACTAACTTATAATATAATATACTACATTTTATATATCTATTTATATCTATATACTACTTATTAAATAATCAATAAACACCATAAGCTCATAAACTATTCACAAAATTCACAAACAATAATCACAATTATTCAAGAGTAAGCATAAAATCACAACAACATGTATAAACATATTGCTAAACTTTAGAAATATAACAAGCACTCGCAAAAAAACCAATAATCTAATTGTCAATAATATTATATAACATCTAATCTATAACATAAACATTTATAATATAATATTAAATTGAAAAACGTTCGAACGTAATAATAAGTACGTTCGAACGTTCTGTGTATATAAGGCCAAAACCGAACGTCGAAACGACATTTCTATTGTTCATCGTCTACTCCGTTGCACGCCGCCACGCCTCCCACCGCCGCCGTCAACTCCGCCACAACCGTCACTAAAGGTAGGCATTCATCTTTTATTCAAGTAACATGTATTTTATTGAAATTTGGATTGAGTTTTGTTTAAAACCGGATAAGTGTTGCCGGATTTTCAACTTCATTTTCGGCCACCACGGCTAGTCATTGCCGAATAGTCACCGTAGAAATTTCTTGAAGTGTATACTTCATTTCCACGGTGACATTTCGGTATTTAGAACCGTGTAGAGAAATTTTTGAGATTTCAATAATGGCTGAGTCGACTCAGCCATTCTGCGTCGAAACGTTCGAACGTTTCACCAAGACGTTCGAACGTACGACGTTTAAATTACACAGCCGTTACGGCTTCCACGTTCGAACGTTTGATTATAACATCCGAACGTAATGATTTTCTACATTATTCATGCTTCGACGTTCGGACGTCCATATTTATGTTCACACGTAAAACAAATACGTTCGAACGTATTTGTTTTAACGTCCGAACGTACGTCAGCCAATATTTATTTACTGCTTATGTTCGAACGTACATTGTTACATTCGAACGTATTTGTTTTACGTTCGAATGTAAATATATTGACATATTTTACGTGCGAACGTATAAATAAACATCCGAACGTTTTATCTTTACGTTCGAACGTTAAGATAAAACGTTCGAACGTTACGGCAGAGCATCTTAGAATTAATACAAAAAAATGCATTATTGTAAATAATTTTTTTTTTCCTTTTCTATTTTCAGGATATGGCTCTTCCACTGCATACTAGGAAACGAGGGAGGGAAGGAGCCACGTCGGACACTGCCCGTATCGGAGCTCGTACGTTATGGTAGAGCGAGAGTCTTAATTAATGATTTCGACGAACTCTGTTGGCAGCAGACGAACCTGAGAGATGTTTTCCTCAGTAGAGGCTGGGGAAATATCTGCACATTGAGGGGGAAGGTATACCCCTCAATGGTTCAAGAATTCTATATGGGGATGTGTGACATGCCTCAGGATGCATCCTCTCACACCGTGACTGTACGCGGTGTTTCCATTGAGGTATCAGCAGATGTCATCGGCGAGCACCTTGGGATTCGTCGAGGAGTGGAGACATTTGCACACTCGACACCCCGTGAGGATGTAGGCACTTCTACATCATCTACTGGTCGGGGATGTGAGCCAGCATCAGCCAGAGATGCAGGCCAGTCAGAGGCTGAGGATACTGGCGTCGAGGCTCGGGATGATGACCGAGACGAGGATTTCTACATCCTCACCGGGAGGGATCGCATGCAGATCGAGCGGAAGAACGCCTTCAACCAGAACCATCTGCTGCATTTCTTCCGCATGTTGCACCTTATTGTTGCAACAAATGTCGATCCTGTGGCTCATAAAACCACATTTAGTCGGCTTCGGGCACAATTTTTGATACGAGTGGCACGTGGAGATCCTATAGATTTGCCATTGCACATCTTTCAGAGGATCCGTTACGAGGCGAGCATCGTCTCCACGGATAATCTCCCATATGGTGTCCTCATCAGCCGACTATTACTTGCACGGGGAGTGCCGACCCAGCCAGAGGACCGGGTCAAAGATCAGATGAGCCCCCTCGACATGACCACGCATCGACGTAGCATTGGACAGGCGAGGGACGTCAGCCACCCCCTGTAGAGGATCTAGTTCCTCCGACGCAGCCTGAGCCAGGTCATGTCGGGTAGTAGTCAGCATACGCCGAGTACATCTGCAGGAGATGTGCGGCCTGCTTGGGTTGATGCGGTCATCTCACAGCTGACTGCGCATATCGATCATAAGATCGATCGATCGCTCGAGGCTATATCGGCGTCTGTTGCCGAACTCACCCATCGTGTAACTATCCTCAACGACAAGGTTGATACCTTGACTGAGGAGGTACGGAGTTCGACTTTTGCGGATAACGTTATCATCTGACTGTTAATATCAAATTTTGTATTTTATTTTTAATATTTGTAACGAAAAATATTATTGAATATTTCTATCGTTTTTTAATTTCAATTTTTAACCTTCTTTGATGTTATATTTTTCAACTTTAATACTAAATCACTGCATTTCAAATAATATAAATCAATAATATATATTTATATATTACAAAGTGTGTATATATAAATATATACAATTCAATTTTTTAGACTTGTTCACAAATTATGCACAATAAAAACCACATAATTTTTAAATTAAAGTCATTTAATTTAAATTTACAATGAACGTTCGAATGTTATTACTTAACGTTCGAACATTGGTGCAAACATTTACGTTCGAACGTAAAATTAATAACATTCGAACGGTTGCGCCAAAACATTTTACGTTCAAACGTAAACAGACATAATGTTCGAACGTATATGTAACGTTCGAACGCATATTTCCCATACGTTGGAACGTAAAAAAATCTCATTCTATCTTTAGTGACGGTTTCCAGAAACTGTCACAGAAAATACCTTTTAGTGACGGTCTAGAGACTGTCACAATTTCCTAACCGTCACTAAAAAGCAATTGTGTTGTAGTGACATACTTTTGATAACATTGTTTAGTTTGGATCATTGTTTCCATAATCAGTATGAGTGAGTCATCTGGAGTTCCCTGGAGTGGTTCATCACACTTTTATTGGTAATCTTCTTTTTCTTCTATGGTTAGGGTTAGTGCTTATTCATTCCGTTAGGGTCAGCATACTACAGTTTGGGCAGTTTTGTCTAACTACATGAAATAGTCGAATGAAGAGTATAAATATATTCTTTTCTATGCATATGATCAAGTGCTCAGCGATTATTAAATTAACTCCTTGCAACACATTTTCATTCTCGCAGGAGCCTTGATTGTATCAATTTTGGCATCTACAAAGTATATTGGACATGAAAGTTGATGCACTTGCTGCTTGACCTATGGATAGTTTGCAGGTGAGTTATTTGAATACTTGGGCACAATCATATGATTTTAAATACTGTGTTAGATTGGAGTGAAAGTTGGTTCTGTTGAGTGTTGTATCATCTGTGTAATGAAATTCAAGGATTAACTTTTTTTTTTGTTTTAATCCTTTTAATTTCAGCACTTCCTTTAAGCTTCTTTTTTATCTTATTGTGTGATGCAAATGGTCTAGTACTGTAGTTACAAGTGGTTTTGACTCCAAAATATAAATTGTGTTAGATTGGAGTGAAAGTTGGTTCTGTTGAGTGTTGCACCATCTGTGTAATGAAATTCAAGGATTAACTTTTTTTTTTTGTTTTAATCCTTTTAATTTCAGCACTTCCTTTAAACAATTCATTTTATCTTATTGTGTGATGCAAATGGTCTAGTACTGTAGTTACAAGTGGTTTTGACTCCAAAATATAAACTGTAATGAAGAATTGATCTGTTGTAAACTGAACATATTTGTGCAATTTAAGAGATTTTTCTAAAACCCTCTTAAATCATCTATTTTATAGCAAATATTAGAAATTATTAGTTGTGATGTGCAAATATTAGAAGGCTTATTATGCCTAGAAGGCTTGTTAGTTATGGGACTTGAGCACAAGCACTGATACTCATAGTTAAGAAACAAACTCATTTGTCTCCATAATGGCTTGGTATATATTGACTTCTGTCTAATAAATGTATGGACTATTATAAGTAGTTTGCAAGCTGGATGTGACTCTGTTTTTGAGCAGGTTGAAAAGTTAGCTAGTCATATATCATGGAGTGGTTGATGGGCCACTTAGGGATTTGATGGACAATGTTGATGCTGGTATGTTGTGTATTGGATTTCTTCACATTATATAATAGACCACATCTATTATTCCATAAACGCTCTGCCCGCTATTTTTTATTTATTTTTATATGTGATGTGCATCCTTGCATTTCTAGCAAATGTCTTTATTATCCTAACATCCTCACATTGGCATGCTACAACGATCTTCATGATTGGCTGAATTTATATTCCTTTAATGCACCAATGTTAAAGAACACAAGTTTTCTCCATCTTTGATTGAAAATGTTTCTCTGATTCCATTACTTTAAAATGGGGACACAAGTCTAAGAGCGGGTAATACAAAGTCAGCCTAATTAAAAGGTTCAAAACAAAAACTGGAGATCACACATGATGCGGCATATCAATATGCATGCATGTCATTTGAAAAAATCACATGCTTATATTAAGCAAGACACCTAGCTTACATATATGGAAGTTTGGATTTTTCATAATTAGAAATATTTATTTTGATTTTTAAAATCTCCAATTGGACTGCATTCGCTCCTTTTAAAAGGCATCTAGAGGGTAGCCCTTATATGTTAAGAATAAAGTTGCTCATATACATCTTATTAAATGATAATTTTACAATATTGATTTTGTAATTAAATCTTAAAAAGATCAAGCAAGTTCATGAAAAGGTTAAAAATTTCATTAACTAAAAATCAATGTCACAGTCATATTTGTAGTCACCAGAAAAATTAGTAAAGATATAATTATACTCGTGCATTAACTATATATAAGTGATTCTTCTACTTTCATTATTTCTAACATATATATGTATATTTAATTACATGCATAACATAAATATTATAAATGGATATACATCAATTTCAAATAAATTTCATTTTCAAGAAGTTGTGAATCTGGACTCCTATAGGCATTTGAATTCTCTCTCATAAATCCATAAAAAAAACAAAAGAAAAAAGTTTTTAGGATTTTAAGAACCCTAAAAGATTATAGAAAATGCTAAACATACTACAAATTTCACTTAAAAAACTTATTAACCCCATGTGATTGGTGAGTCGGTGTTCAATCACCAATATGAATATGGTTTGGGTTTGATTTGAACTTTTGATTGGTGAGAGGGCCATATGTAAAACTTTAGCAAAACTTTTAGTACATATAGCATTACTCAAAAACTATTTCATCCAAACGCCACATATATGTGGCAAATCAGACGCCCAATCAGATCTTCCCTGCATTTTCTACATAAGCCAGGCAGCAGTTTTCTGAAGCTCCATTACTATCTTGGACCTTCATGGTAACTTCTCAATACATCTAAACAAAAATGAGTAAGCTACAAAAAATTTTCCAATATTCACACTTTAAATAGTTTTAGTCATCCTAGAAATTTGAGGATTTTCTTGAAAGTTAAGTAATATAAGATTATTTGCTAGATTTTGTCTTTGGAGGTATATTTCAAGTTTTTGCTTTATAATAGTTGAATGGAGTGTAAAAGGCAAATTTTTGCATTTCCTCATAAAAAAGTCATTTGCATTTAGTCTTCAAGATTGAAGAGCGGTCATGCATGCAAAGGGACAATATTTTAATTGTGAATGGTGATTCTGAAGCAAACTGCAGCATAACAGGTTTGTACCTGCTTTTATTAAATTCATCTCTATATAGCTTGCTTCATTTGTTTATGGTTCCCTTATAACTGTTTTTTTCTTATTCAAGGACAGGTTTAGTCTTTTGTCTTGTTTGAGTAATTCAATGACAATAATTTTCCTGTTGTTTATACCTTTTTCTTTAAAGTTTGCGTATAAAAGAGTCTTCTTGGTGCCTTTTTTTTTGGCTCATCAATGACTATATTTGGCTTTGATAAAAGTGGCAAAAGAAGTGGAGGGGAAGTGGGACTGGTGTGGGTGGTTTGGCATGGAATCATACTGTGGTACTGTTTATAAGCCCCAACATGTAAATTTGGGTGTTGGATATTGGAAGTGATTGATGGATTACTCATATTGAGGTTTGCTTACATGCTTTCATCACTGACATTTTATTTCCCTCAATTGTCAGCGCAGTGAATTCACTGCTCCTTTATAACAGCTCTAATGGGGTGTATAGATGTATTTTATCTATAAGTACTGTCAGATTGATGTTTGTCCATATGGAAATATCAAATATCCCACAAGTATAAGGGCATTGATGCAATCTTGTAAGGAGATGTTCTGCCCACCCCTCATGCCAGGTGCATATTGTTATATCTGGCTAGAAACACTACTAAAGATAGAGGAACAGCACAGTTGTGTTATTTGAATGATGTATTCTAATATTTAGTAGTGTAGTTGTAAGTTTTGGGTTCCGATTGGTCCACCCCAGTTACATACCCCATAACTACATTAATGCGAATTCCTCACCTCAATGGATGAATTGAATGTCATTAATTATTAAATTAGATGGAAATGCTTTTCAATGGGTTGCAAAATATGGGACTGCTACGTGTTCTGAAGGCATGTATCAGAAAGTTCAATCTTTTTGCTTTATGTTTCCTATTTCTAAGTATTTAATATCATAAGGCATGGGTATTGGATAAACTATATATAAGTGTTATATAGTAGTAACAATATTATTTTACATGACAACATTACGTGCAGTTTATCTTATTAACAATATTTATCTTCTTATTATAGGTGGTCATTCACTCAAACAATATTTCTTGGAACTGATGTTTAAGTAATATTCTTTAGTGATTGACCTGAAATAAGATAAATATGTATACATTAAACATTTAATGAAGCCCAGCAACCTCTGTAGGCGAATGGGAAAAAAAAAAAGAACCTTGCGGCGAAATTAAAACTCACCGAAATTATCAATGATTTTAACAGGTAATTTGCGGCGCATATTGATAGACGGAATAGTGTAACATAGCCAGCAACGATATTAATAATCGATGTAAAAACTCCATACCGGCAACTTTTATGCGCTGGAAAAACTAATTTCACGTCCAGATATCTAACTTGACGATAAACAAAGTCGGCGCGATAAAATTTTGGCGGGTATCAATCATTTGCGGCGATTTTACTTCGTTGCAAATCACTACATTTCCAGCGAAAAAGATGATTGTTGAAAATATCAAAATATCTCCGGTGAAAAATTGTACATTTGCGGCGATAATTATTTGCGGGAATAAATAATAGCGACGAAAATAAGATATCGCTGGAAAAAACAGATCATTTGCGGCAACATTTGCGACGACATTTTTCGTTGCTTTATTGTTTTTGCGGCGATTGAGGAGCATGCTGAGACCACCATTTTCGGTGCTTTTGTCTTCATATTGTGGCGGCGTTTAATCGCCGCAAAAAGGTTTATATAGCAACGAGTTTTTTGAATCGCCAAAATTGATCAAAAACGGCTTTAGGATTTCGTCGAACGTGCAGTATTAAAAATCGCCGTAATTGATCAAATGTAGCCATTATTTAGGATATTGCGACGAGTCTAAGCGTTGGAAAATGTCTGATTTCTTGTAATGGCATCTGCATCCTGTACTATGACAAGTGTGACCATCTCACCACCCTTAGTATTTATCAGGTGGTATTCAATCTGTTCCTCTTCAAATACAATATCTTTGGTTGTATACTCTCACTATCCTGAATATCCTCAATGAATTTGGCATTACCTATCCCAATAATGGTATTAACTTAAGGGAAATAAAACTTGAAACCCCTTGATCTCTTTGAATATCCAATAAAAGTAGTAACTAACTGTTCTTGAGTCCAATTTCCTTTCATTAAGCTTATAAGGCCTAGCCTCAGCTAGATAATCCCAACATGTAAATGCATAATAGTTGGCCTCTTTCCAGTCCATAACTCATATGGGGTTTTAGCTACTGTTTTACTAGGTACTCGATTGAGAAAATTGCGGTCTTTATGGCCTCTCTCCATGGTAACTCTGACAAAGAAGAAGGAGATATCATACTTCTAACCATATCTTTTAGTTGATGATATCAATCAACCTTATTTCAGAATTGTTGGACCCTCATTTGAATTTATATTCCAGCTTCAGGACAAAATCAAAGAGAGAATGAAGCAGAAGAGAAAGATGAAGAAGAGGGAATGATGAAGAGGAAGATGAAGAAGTGGAAGAACAACGAGGACGAGGATTGAGGGGATTATAAGTGAAAAATCTCAAATTATATAATATTTTAGTTTAATGGTATTTGCAACTTTCCTTAATTGAGAAATATTAGGTTATGCGATAAATCGACGTTTGCTCTGTTTTGCTAAGTTGGAATTGGAACAAATTATAAAAGTTTTGAAGTCCAATTTAGATGAAGTGATGGATTATGCATTAGTTTTACTACTCTTTTTTGGAAGTTGTGAATCTTAGTAAAGATTACTACTACTATGGGTTCATGACCCATTCTTTGAATGATCTCTCGAATTCTGTATAGCATTTCATCTACTCATGATACAAAGGTGAAAACTGAATAGCTACTCAAAGAATGATGTATGAAGACAACAATTCAGATTTGATAGTATTAGTTTATATAATATTCAACCAATTTTTGACCACTCGGTAACTTTGTACAAATATATTTGTAGTGCTTTGTTTGTGTATATTCAATTGTTTAGAAACTAGGAAGCTCTCTCATATTTGGTAAAATTAGTGATTTATAAAGAAAAATTATTATTCAAGTCCCTTGAATTTATATATTTTTCTCAACCAATCATTAGAATTCAAAAGTTTCCCAACATAATTTAACATATTTTGCATAAAGTTAGCAAGCACCACATTCATTTTTAAAAAAAATATGATATCCATATTTAAAGATTAAATTTTTAATAATAGACTCTATTTTTTTCAAAATAAATGTACGACACTTACACAATTTTTAAAAGGAATGCACAATACTTACATTACTGTACTTAACATTACTTATTAAATATTGAATGAAAGAAATGAACGGCGTCGCATTGAGATCTTGACACACAAACTCTCTTCTATAGTCTATTGAACCTCCCTCCCTCCGAAATTGGAATGCGTTATACCATTACCGGTAGGGCACCCCCGAAATTCAACTAAGATTTTGGGGGTATTTTGGTAACATGGCAAAATATATATAGCACACTTTGCCCTCTCTTTCAAAGTGTGAAAATAGAACGAGCGGAACAGAAGCGTTTCCGTTATCCACATATAAATTCAGTATTGGTATTAGAGAAGGTTAAGTTCTTTGTTTTTTTTTATTGAGCAGGAGAGGTGGTGGCAGTGACACATTATGATTGTTTTTTTCCATTTTTTTGTGGCAAAACTTAAGTATTTTTTTCTTCATATCATTTAAATAAGTTTTTTTTTATTCTTTTTAATTACCGCGAGTAAAATGATCAATTCTCGGCCTTTTTTTAAATGCTACCAAAGCTATATATTTTATTTGGTAACAATATAAATGCGGAAAACTACTAATTACCGGCATAAAATTGATCAACTCTATGCATTTTTTTAAATAATATAAACACCGAAAACTAAATAATTACTAGCGTAACATTAAACAAGAGATGGCATTTTGTTAAACAGCGAAAAAACTTTATATTATTTTCGGCGTAACAATATAAACACCGAGAAACTCAATAATTTGCCGGTAAAAACTTGATCAATGTTCGACGTTTTTTTAAACGCCACCAAAGCTATATATTATTATCGGTGTAAGAATATAAACGCCAAAAATTGAATTATTTAGCGGTGTAAAAATTAATCACCGTAATAATATATTTTGCCGGCTCATAAACAACCGACGATAATATAAATGCCGGCAATTTTGTCTCTTTTTTGCAGTGATATTCTTGTACTTTGTTTTTGAGATTTTTAAGTTTATATCTAAGTTTTTCATATTTAGTTTAGATTATATTAGAATATTTAATATATGTTTGAGAAAAGAAACCCTATAAATGGATTTTATATTAAAATAAAAAGTCTTGCTTGGTTGGACAAGAAATATAGACGTGATATTGGTACTCGTCGAAACTTAATTAGCCAGATGGCCGAGTCAATATATATTAATGGCATTAAGTAATATGAAAGTTGATGTAAGGTCGTGAGTCGTCACGTAAAAACAAAAATATAACAATCATCACTTCTTTTTCAATCCAGACGTATCGAGCAAGTTTGTATAGACTTTTCTTTACAAAGTTGTCATCATTTCTTTGTTTTCTTTCGAGCTAAACTCAATTCGAATTGACATTTTACTAGCCTGCAGGTTTTTCATCACCTTCTTCCCCGTGGTTTGTATTCGCGTGGGCTTTTAATATTATCTATACATCACACATCTCTTTTCATTTTTTTTTAATTTTTCTCTAAGTAAAATATATTATAAAAATATTTAGTAGAAAAATTCAGTTATTAGTTAGGAATAAAAAAAATTAAAATAAAAATAATGTGCGAAGAATGATACTTAACAAAACCCTACTTGAAATATCTAGCCATGCATGAATAGTTAGAATATGGGTAATTAGGTTTATTAAAAATATATATATATATATATATATCGATCATTCCACAATGTTTTAATAAACAGCTTGAAGATCTCAATGTTGAATATTTATCGGTCCTTAGTCTCGGTCAATATGCGTGGCGTCACAACTACCTAACCTAAATAATCACATCTAGTTGTGATTTTGACTTGGTGCCCAACACTAGGTGTGTTTTTCATATTTCATCTCAGTACATGACTTTAATAGGAAGCTGACATTAGAGAGACTATAAATTCAAATAGCAACAATAAAACTTCTTCCAAAAATAGACTATTAGCGAGGAAAAAATCGTTGCAATTAATCTTTTTCGGCGATTTTGAAATCGTTGCATGTTCGACAAAATTAAAGTGCCATTTTTTTATTTATTTCAGCGATAGGCAAAAATCGTCACAAAAAACTACTAGTTCCGGCGATTTTAGTCTGTCGCAAATGTTTCAAAAATCGATGGAAATGGCCTTTCCGTTTTACCTTTAAAATCACAAAAAAAATATTTCTAGCAATTTTTATCGTTGCGAAATGTTAATAAATCGCCACAAATAACTCATTATTTTTTTTAAACGATTTTAACTCATTATTTTTTCTAGCGATTTATAACTTTCTACCTAACCTCCTTCGGCTGGTGGCCGCCGTCGTAGACCACCCCACCGGCACTAGCCGCCTCCCCTCATCTACTAGTGACCAGTCCACTAGACTCAACCCACGATATCTCTCTCTCCTCCACTCAAAATGGTCCTCCATTCGAAACGATTTTCCTTCTCTCACGGGTTCACTCTCCTCAGCCTAGCGCCACCATATGCCGCCGCACCTAGCCCCTCACGCCAGCAACCCTCCCCTCTACCGAACCCAGCCACTTATCTCCTCGATCTGCCCCTCACGCAACTCTCTCTCTCTCTCTCTCTCTGCTATTTCCCCACATCGCGGCCCAAATTCGCCGCCTTCAACCACGAGTCACCACCCACGTGCAAGACGGACCTCCACTCCTCAGCCATACTTTCCTTCCTTAAGCCACGCCAACCTCTCCTTCCATCTCAAGCTCTCTCTCCCTCTCAGGTCTCCACTGTGCAAGGCAAGATGCAGCTGTTGCTCCACCCAATACCCCACGAAAGGACCACCGTGAGCCTTAGTCTCCAGCTGCCTTCTAGAGGCTACTCAACCAGCCGAGCACCAATCATCCTCTTTCGGAGCCCCTTCTCCCTCATATCCACTCTAGCCCGTGCGTACTAGCCATCCCCACCCCTGCTCCGCCATGCTTCGCCACACTCTACCATGACAGCTTTCTCCCCCACTCACCAACATGCCAGAGCTACCATCTCTTTCGCGAGAAACCCATTAGTAGCCCACTGTCTCGCCCAGATCCGCCGCTGCCACCTTCCCGCTGCTCTACCAATTTTGGCATCACCTCGGTGAGCCAAATCTGCCATGAGTTACTTTTTAGCTTCTGTTTATGTTTTATGTATTTGCTAACTGCTTTGTGTCCATCTACAGCGACGCACACGCTTGTCCAATGGTGGGACGCTATAGACCGACACGTGCTCTATCAACCTGTTTTGCCTGTATGCATTGTAAGTAATCTTTCGATGCGACCGCTTTGAGATTAAAATAATATTTTTACGTAACATTTTTCTGCAGTCTGGTTGGTTGGACTGGGTCGAGGCTAGTGGAACGTTGAGAAAATTAAACTAGTTGAGGTTGGTTTGGCCTTGGCCAGAAACGGAGGATGGGAAAATGCGTGTAGTTGGTTTGTGTAACTGTGAAATTGTGATTGCTGTGATACTGTATGATGTTTTGTATGATGAATGTTCTGCCATGTCATCCAATATCTATTTGTTATGCATTTGCATATATATCTTATTAATATTTGTCTTGATTATTTAACTTTGTTGTGTTCTGCTATGGGTGTGACTTGAAAACTGTGTCTTGGTAATATTTTCTATGGTGCATGCGTTCACGACCCTAAGCCGAGATGGGGCATTATCTCGGTGGAGCTCGTCTGGTCACTCGGGAGCATAATAAACTAATGTGACGTGCCCTAGGTTGTTGTTAGGCGACAACGAGCTCTGACAAGATGATAACACTCTCGTGCCGACTCCATGTGTAACACCCCGTATTTCAGTGTATTTTTACTGAAGGATTATTTTTGATTGTTCAAAAAATTTATCCTCTTATTTTAAAATTGGTTGGATTTTTAGTAAGTTTATTTCTATGATTTTAATTTGGTGAAAATTATTTTTTATGTGCTTTCCAAATATTTATTTATGTTATGCATTTAAATTGCTTTTTAATATTTAAATTAATTACCGTGGGATTTAATTATTTCAATTTGACTTTACCATTACGTTTAAATTATTTTATTTAACTTGTGGTTTTAAAATCATCTCCGTTGGATCATTTTTGTGACCCAAGTTATGAGGATTGGACCTCATTTCTTTTCCCTCCTTTTTTCTTTCCTTCCTTTTCTTTTCTTTTCTTTTCTTTTTCTTCTTATATTCCTCTCCTTCCCACGCACTCCTTCTCCCTCCCTCTCTCTCCGTCCGTTCTTCCTCACCGCCCAGCCCGCCGCCGTCGCGCCGCCGTGCGCGACACCGCCCAGCGACCAGCTCCCCCTCCCTCCGGCGACCTCACCTCCCAAATCTCAGCCCCTACCTCGCCGCCGGTAGCCCACACGCCCCCACGAAGCCGCGGGCCACCTTCACGCCAGCGCCGCCGTGAGCCGCGGTGGCCCTCACCGCCCAGCCCATTAGCTTCCCCAGCCGCCAGGCGACCTCACCCCACCAACCTCACCTCCATCCGTCCGCCGCTTTAACCACCAGTAGCTCTTCGAAGCCGCGGCACTCTTTCCGCCGTTGCGCCGCCCGTCGCACCACCATTGGCCACCATCTTCCTACCACTTCATCCCGACCTCTTGGCAACCCATTGGACCCAACCCCACCTCCGATCCGTCACGCCGGTGAAGCCTCCACCAACTACATTTCCGATTTGGGCATTTTGGTCTTCTACCGCCCATCCGCCGCCACCCACGGCAAACCACCACCACCATTGGCTTCACCGACCTCTCTAG